>NC_034188.2:61129115-61263782 GCF_002021735.2 Oncorhynchus kisutch | reverse complement strand
TTCTTCTGTTCACCCCTCTTCACTTCTTCTGTTCACCCCTCTTCTCTTCTTCTGTTCACCCCTCTTCTCTTCTTCTTTTCTCACTTATTCTGTTCTCACCTCTTCTCTTCTTCTGTTCTCCCCTCTTCTCTTCTTATGTTCACACCTCTTCTCTTCTTCTCTTCTCCCTTCTCTTCTTCTCTTCTCCCTTTCTTCTCTCTTCTCTTCTCCCTTCTCTCTTTTCTTTCTGTCCCTCGTTCTCTTTCTCCTCTTCTCTCTTCTGTTCACCTCTTCTTCTCTTCCTGTTTCACCTCTTCTTCTTCTCTGTTCACCTCTTCTCTTCTTCTGTTCAACCCTCTTCTCTCTTCGTTTCACCCTCGTCTCTCTTCGTGGTTCACCCTCTTTCTCTTCGTCTGTTCACCCCTCTTCTCTTCTTATCTTCTCCTTCTCTTCTTCTCTTCTCCTTCTTCTTCTTTCTTCTCTTCTCCTTCTTCTCTTCTTCTGTTTCACCTCTTCTCTTCTTCTGTTCACTCTTCGCCACTCCCCTCTTCTCTTCTTCTGGTTCACCCCTCTTCTCTTCTTTCTTCTCCCCTCTCTCTTCTTATCTTCTTCCCTTCTCTCTTATCTCTTTCTCCCTTCTTCTCTTCTTCTCTTCTCCCTTCTTCTCTTCTTCTTCTTCTTTTCTCTTCCCTTCTCTTCTTCTCTTCTCCCTTCTCTCTTCTTCCGTCTTCTTCTTCTATCTCCTTCTCTTCTCTTCTTCTCCTTCTTCCTTCTCTTTCTTCTTCTTCTCTTCTCTTCTCTCTCTCTTCCCCTCTTCTCTTCTAATCTTCTTCTCTTCTTCTTTTCTCCTCTTCTCTTCTAATCTTCTCCCATCTTCTCTTCTTCTTGTTCACCCATCTTCTCTTCTTCTGTTTCACCCATCTTCTCTTCTTTCTGTTCTCCCTTCTCTTCTTCTGTTCTCCTTCTTCTCTTCTTCTGTTCTCCCCTCTTCTTCTGTTCACACCGCTTCTCTTCTTCTCTTCTCCCTTCTTCTCTTCTTCTCTTCTCCCTTCTTCTCTTCTTCTCTCTTCTCCTTCTTCTCTCTTCTCCCTTCTTCTCTTCTTCTCCCTTCTTCTCTTCTCTCTTCTTCTTTCTTCTTCTTCTCTTCTCCCTTTTCTTTTCTTCTAATCTTCTTCCTTCTTCTCTTCTTCTTTTCTCCCTCTTCTCTTCTTCTTTTCTCCCCTCTTCTCTTCTTTCTGTCACCCATCTTCTCTTCTTCTGTTCACCCATCTTCTCTTCTTCTGTTCTCCCTTCTTCTCTTCTTCTGTTCTCCCCTCTTCTTCTGTTCACACCGCTTCTCTTCTTCTCTTCTCCCCTCCTCTTCTTCTGTTCTCACCTCTTCTCTTCTACTGTTCACCCCTCTTCTCTTCTTCTCTTCTCCCTTCTCTTCTTCTGTTCACCCCTCTTCTCTTCTTCTCTTCTCCCTTCTCTTCTTCTGTTCACACCTCTTCTCTTCTTATCCTTCTCCCTTCTCTTCTTCTCTTCTTCTGTTCTCCCCTCTTCTCTTCTTCTGTTCACCCATCTTCTCTTCTTATCCTTCTCCCTTCTCTTCTTCTCTTCTTCTGTTCTCTTTTTCTCTTCTTCTGTTTCTACCCCATCTTCTCTCTTCTGTTCACCCCATTCTTCTCTTCTTCTGTCTCCCCTCCTTCTCTTCTTCTGTTCACCCAATCTCTCATTCTTCTGTTTCCCTTCTTCTCTATCTTCTGTTCTCCCTTCTTCTTCCTGTTCACACCGCTTCTCTTCTTCTCTTCTCCCTTCTCCCTTCTTCTCTTCTTCTGTTCTCCCCTCTTCTCTTCTTCTGTTCTCCCCTCTTCTCTTCTTCTGTTCACCCCTCTTCTCTTCTTCTGTTCACCCCTCTTCTCTTCTTCTGTTCACCCCTCTTCTCTTCTTCTGTTCACCCCTCTTCTCTCTTCTGTTCTCCCTTCTTCTCTTCTTCTGTTCTCCCCTCTTCTCTTCTTCTGTTCTCCCCTCTTCTCTTCTTCTGTTCTCCCCTCTTCTCTTCTTCTGTTCACCCCTCTTCTCTTCTTCTGTTCACCCCTCTTCTCTTCTCCCTTCTCTTCTTCTGTTCTCCCCTCTTCTCTTCTTCTTTTCTCACCACTTCTCTTCTTCTCTTAAAATAAGTTTTGTCTGAAGCTTAAACTGTCATCCAGGGTTACTGTCAAACAGGGTTACTGTGTTTGTGTGTGCGTGTTTGTGTCTGTCTACAGAAGGAAGGTTGAGATCATGCACACACACAGTCTCTTCACTCTCTTGGGGGAGAGGCTGATGCTTCACACTAATACTGTGTCAGTGACCATCTACAACGCGCTGTACGAGGTACATTCTTCTTTCTAACTTCTCTATAACTACACATACACACACACTTCTTCTTCGGGGATCTCTCGTAGTCGAGTATGTTTTCCCTCCAGGTGTCACGGCTCCGGGTTGCGTTATGGGTCTGGCTGGCCATGGGTTCTGAGATGGCTGAACAGGCCAATCCGTGAACTGCAGATCTTGTGGCAGTGGGGTCAGGGATGGTTATAACCTCATTATGTCCACCCCATTGTCCTGTTAGAAGCAGAGACTACCTTGGTACATCCCAAATGACACCCTATTCCCTATTTAGTGATTGTCTATGTTCTTCCCATCAGATCCTGACAGAGCAGGTGTGTACCCAGGTCGTCCACAAACCCCACCCTGAACCAGACTCTACAATCAAGATACAGAACCCCAGTAAGTCTGTCTGCTGTCCCTCTGAATGTTATTGTAGTCAAGTCAAACTGTATTTAAAGTGCAGACTTAGCAAAGTCGTGTGTGTGTGTGTGCGCGCGTGTGTGTGTGTGTTCCAGTGATCCTTAAGGTAGTAGCGACCCTGTTGAAGAGCTCGTCCCCCAGCGTTGAGCTGATGGAGGTTCGACGTCTCTTCCTCTCAGACATGATCAAACTGTTCAGCAACAGCCGCGAAAACCGACGGTGCGGACACGCATGGACATGCGCACACACACACACACACACACACACACACACACACACACACACACACACACACACACACACACACACACAGTCACTCTATAATTTACAGCTGTGTAATGACTCTTTCCCAGCAGCGACTGGTATTAGTGATAGTGATACTGATGGTATCACCAATCTACACACTATTGTTGTCTAACTACTGACTATATAACAAAGCATCAGATCATTTCACTAATTTACATAATAGAAGGTGATCAGAATGAATTGGGACTGTTTCACTGATAGAGTGGCTGGTGAACAAGTCACATTAGAACCGAGCAACGATCAGAGGGAGTACTGCTGTTGGCCTACAGACCGACTTTAACTTAGACTACTGACTATGTAGCCATGGTCTCTCCTGCTGTTTGCTCTAGTAGTGAGAAACGTATTGATAATAGTTGTAATAGTATATATTATTGTTCTAGGTGTCTGCTGCAGTGTTCAGTATGGCAGGACTGGATGTTCAGTCTGGGCTATATCAACCCTAAAAACCCAGAGGAGCAGAAGATGATGGAGATGGTCTATAGCCTCTTCAGGATCCTGCTCTACCATGCCATCAAGTATGAGTGGGGAGGTTGGAGGGTCTGGGTGGATACACTCTCCATCGCTCACTCCAAGGTAAGACTCAGCGGCTGTCTGCATCCCAAATGGCATATAGTGCACTACTTTTGATTAAGTTATTGATCATGTCTCTCCCTCGCTATATGGTAACCTACACGAGGCACATATGGAGAACCTGGCTGAGATGAGCTTGATTATTAGTTCTAGGTGATTAATTATAGATAATATTATTGATAATGTCTGTTCTATACTGTAGGTAACATACGAGGCCCATAAGGAGTACCTGGCTAAGATGTATGAGGACTACCAGCGTCAGGAAGAGGAGAACATTAAGAAGGGGAGGAAGGGTCTGGTCAGCACCATCTCAGGCCTGCAGGACCTCCAGGCCGGGGGCATCCAGGGGAACATGGAGATCAGAGAGATAGACTCCCAGACACAGACCCCGGAGAGCGAGGCTGACTACCCCGAGACCCCCGGCCACCCCCGGAACACATCGTCAGAGGGGAAGACAAGGGAGGAGGGGGGGCTCGGGGGGACAGGGAGGACGGGGTCAGGGGTCAGAGTGGAGGTTCATGACCTGTTGGTGGACATCAAGGCTGAAAAGGTATGGTGTCTCCATCTGTTTTAATAGTTTTTACAGGTGATGCTCATATCCAGAGCAACTTCCAGTCAGTGCATTCAACTAAGTTTAGTTAGAAAAAATCACCACATATCACAGTTCTTGCAAGTAGACTCTTAAAATCAATCAGTCAGTCAGTCAGTTAATCAATCAATCAATCAGCTAATCAATCCCTCCCTCTCCCAGGTGGAAGCCACAGAGGTGAAGCTGGATGACCTGGACCTGTCTCCAGAGCCGCTGGGCGTGACAGTGGGTGTGGCCGGGGGTGTTGTCTCTGAGGACAGGGGCGGGGGCGTTGGTCCAGGTGGACTCCCTATTGGACAACGTTTACTGTGCTGCTGTAGAGAAGCTAAGCAGCAGCGCCGCCAGTGGTGTACTGGTCCCCAACGCAACTGTCGCCGTCGCGCCCGACAACCACAACACTGGTCCCCTCATCACCCTTGCTGATGATGACAAGGACAGTCTCCCTAGCAACAGCAGCTTCATGTTTGGCCAGGTTAGTTCATCTTTCTTTTCTTCTGCTTGTGTTTTGTTATGTGCAAGTTAACTAAACAGAACTGAACTCAACAGGAAGAGCCCCTGGTCCTGCCAAGTCCTGGTTCTAACCCTGATCCAGACCCGGAGTCCCCTTTCCCCCCGGGCCACAGCCATGACCTGGGCCTGCTGGACCACATGACTGGCAGCTCTGAGCTGGGGACCATCGGCATGGTCGGCACGGTCACTCCTGGTGGTCCGATCAGCAGCATCCTGGAGGAGGAGAGATTTAAGCTCCAGACCACCCTGGGTGACGTCACCTCCATGCCCAGGGAAGAGGCCTGCTCTAAGGGGTCAGAGTTCACAGAGACCGGGGCTGGAGCTAGGGTTGAAGGGTCTGGGTTGTCGGAGGGGGGCGAGCCCTTGGCTGGTGGGAAAGGTAGTGGGACAGATGCAGTCAATAACACCTCAGACACTGAGAGGTCAGACGAAGGAAAGGAGGTTAAGAAGATTCAGACCACTGCTACTACACAGGTTAGTTAAATTACAAGACCTCCCTCCCTCTTGTCCTCTCTTCCTCCTCTCTCCCACTTCCCTTTGTCCCTCCTCTCTCCCTCCTGTTAGTAAGTCTGATGCGAGGGAGGAGGAGGAGGAGGAGGAGGAGGAGGAGGAGGAGGAGGAGGAGAGAGGACTAAAATACTATTAATAGAGTCTCTGCTGTTATGTAATGACTCATTTTAATTTACACACTGCTTTATACACTGCGAATTACAGTTTTGTGTGTCTGTGTGTGTGTGTGTGTCTGTGTGTGTGTCTAATGTGTGTGTGTCAGTCCCTCCATAGTCGTACAGCAGCCCAGTTAGAGCGTGCCCTGCGTGTGGACCTGGGCTTCAGAGGGATGCCCATGACAGAGGAGCAGCGCCGCCAGTTCAGCCCTGGCCCTCGCACCACCATGTTCCGTATCCCAGAGTTCAAGTGGTCGGCCATGCACCAGCGCCTCCTCACCGACCTGCTGTTGGCCCTGGAGACAGACGTCCACATCTGGAGGAGGTGAGGGGACCGAGATATTGAGGACATGTCCCTAATCACACCATAGTCCGTATGTAGTGCACTACTTTGTATCAAAGCCCAATGCCCCTCTAGTGCACTATGTCTGACCACGTTGGGCTTCCACAAAGGACATGCTGTGGAATGTTACGTTTACATTTAGATCATTTAGCAGATGCTCTTACAGTCAGTGCATTCAACTAAGTTAGGTAAGACAACCGAATATCCCATTCATTGAGAGTAAAACAAGAGTTACAGTAGATCCTGCAGCCAGGGTTTCTAACTAGCCTTACTGCGGCTGATTATTCAACACGTATCCCTGACCTAAGACCTGACCTATGCTTAACATTGTGTGACATGCTACTGCATCCTGATTAAATGAACTGTAATCCAGTTCTCTCCCTCTCTCTTTCTGCCTCCCTGCAGCCATTCAACCAAATCCGTCATGGATTTTGTCAACAGCAATGAGAACATCATCTTTGTCCACAACACCATCCACCTCCTCTCTCAGATGGTAGACAACATCATCATCGCCTGTGGAGGGATCCTTCCTCTACTCTCTGCTGCCACCTCTCCTTCTGTAAGTCATTCAGTCAGTCTTTCTACCACCTGTCCTCCTGTAAATCAGTCAGTCAGCTTCTCTGCCACCTCTCCTGTAAATCAGTCAGTCAGCTTCTCTGCCAACTCTCCTCCTGTAAATGTCAGTCAGCTTCTCTGCCAACTCTCCTCCTGTAAATCAGTCAGTCAGCTTCTCTGCCACCTCTCCTGTAAATCAGTCAGTCAGCTTCTCTGCCATTTCTCCTCCTGTAAATGTCAGTCAGCTTCTCTGCCAACTCTCCTCCTGTAAACCAGTCAGTCAGCTTCTCTGCCACCTCTCCTCCTGTAAACCAGTCAGTCAGCTTCTCTGCCACCTCTCCTCCTGTAAACCAGTCAGTCAGCTTCTCTGCCAACTCTCCTCCTGTAAATCAGTCAGTCAGCTTCTCTGCCATTTCTCCTTCTGTAAACCAGTCAGTCAGCTTCTCTGCCAACTCTCCTCCTGTAAACCAGTCAGTCAGCTTCTCTGCCACCTCTCCTCCTGTAAACCAGTCAGTCAGCTTCTCTGCCAACTCTCCTCCTATAAACCAGTCAGTCAGCTTCTCTGCCACCTCTCCTCCTGTAAACCAGTCAGTCAGCTTCTCTGCCATTTCTCCTTCTGTAAACCAGTCAGTCAGCTTCTCTGCCATTTCTCCTTCTGTAAACCAGTCAGTCAGCTTCTCTGCCACCTCTCCTCCTGTAAACCAGTCAGTCAGCTTCTCTGCCACCTCTCCTCCTGTAAACCAGTCAGTCAGCTTCTCTGCCAACTCTCCTCCTGTAAATCAGTCAGTCAGCTTCTCTGCCATTTCTCCTTCTGTAAACCAGTCAGCCTCTCTGTGGTGCCACACTACCATCTAGTGGTGGCTATTAGGAACTGCATGTCTATGTCTTCATTAATGATCGTTCTCTAGGAAATAGAACTGGTTGATTGTCTTTATTGATTGTATCCGTTTTCATTTGCTCAGCTTCATTCTGCTATATATTCAGCTAATGAGAATTTTACTTTGTCAGATTTGTTTAAGTTGATGGTTTCCTCTGTGTGTTTTGTTTATGTGTGTTAAGGATTGTATGTGCTTTACCTGCTGACTGGATCTGTTGATTTGAATCATCTGTTGTGATTGTTTCTTCTGTTTGTTTGTGTGCCTGGCCAGAGTCCCCAGGTTAGTGCTGTAAGTTTCATTTTCTTTCTAAACATTTATTCTCTCAGGTACAACAGAACAATATTTAGTTTTTCTGTTTCTTGAATATATATGATTTCCCCCTCGTCCCCCTCCCCTGTCCCCTGTCCCCTGAACCCCTGCGTTGTGATCAGGCTGAGTTGGAGAACATCGAGGCGACCCAGGGCATGTCTTCAGAGACGGCAGTGTCCTTCCTGTCCCGTCTGATGGCCATGGTGGACGTTCTGGTGTTCGCCAGCTCACTCAACTTCTCTGAGATAGAGGCTGAGAAGAACATGTCCTCTGGAGGCCTGATGAGACAGTGTCTACGACTGGGTAAGAGTCTGTGTGTGCCTGCATGCGCGCGTGCGTGTGTGTGAGCGTGCCCTTGTCACACACATTAACTGTCATGTTAGACGATTCACGAGATCAGCAAATGCCGTGGCAAAATCATTTCACTATCATTTCAATAATTCCAGTATTCCATGAAATGATTTGATGTGGTCAACCTAGCTAATTCATTTTCTAAATGCACTGCTATTAGATAGTAAATGTGCTTTGGTGAGTCATGATTTTCATTAATGGTGTGTGTCTGCTGTAGTGGTTGGTAGTTCAGTCAGGTAGCTTGTCTGTGTAAAGGCCAGACTATTGAAGCTAGCTCTGAAGTAACTCAGAACAAATCCACACTTACACTCACCACACACACATACGCACACACATAGGAGCTGATCGTGGACTACAGGAAAAGGCGGGCTGAACAGGCCCCCATTAACATCGACGGGGCTGTAGTGGAGCGAGTTTCAAGTTCCTTGGTGTCCACATCACCAACAAACTATCATGGTCCAAACATACCAAGACAGTCGTGAGAGGGCACGACAAAACCTTTTCCCCCTCAGGAGACTGAAAAGATTTGATAGGTTCTACATCTGCACCATCGAGATCATCACCGCCCAGTATGGCACCTGCTCTGCATCTGACCGTAAGGCGCTACAGAGGGTAGTGAAATGTTTTTTTGTCAGAGACTCCAGTCACCCAAGTTATAGACTGTTTTCTCTGCTACTGCACGGCAAGCGGTACCGGAGCACCAAGTCTAGGACCAAAAGGCTCCTCAACAGCTTCTACCCGCAAGCCATAAGACTGCTGAACAATTAATAAAATCGCCACCGGACTATTTACATTGACCCCCCCCCTGCCTTTTGCACACTGCTGCTACTCGCTGTTTAACCCTAATTGTAACCCTAACCCCTAAAATAGACTTTGTTGACGAGGGAGAATTTTCCACACACACACACACACACTCTCTCTCTTTCTCTTTCTATCTATCTATCTATCTATCTATCTATCTATCTATCTATCTATCTATCTATCTATCTATCATCATCATCATCTGTAGTGTGAAATTTGTCTGGCTGTTTGTTTCACCATGACTCTGGCCTGGCAGCTTGGAACTAATAGTGATCAGACAAGCAGGTAACCTACTGGTTAGAGCTTTGGGCCAGTAACCGAAAGGTTGCTAGATTGAATCCCTAAGCTGACAAGGTAAAAATCTGTCGTTCTGCTCCTGAACAAGGCAGTTAACCCACTTTTCCTAGGCCGTCATTGTAAATAAGAATTTGTTCTTAACTGATTTGCCTAGTTAAATAAAGGTTAATGTGTTTCAAGATGCAGCTTCTGATACTCTGTCTGTCTGTCTGTCTGTCTGTCTGTCTGTCTGTCTGTCTGTCTGTCTGTCTGTCTGTCTGTCTGTCTGTCTGTCTGTCTGTCTGTCTGTCTGTCTGTCTCTGTGTCTCTGTCTCTGTCTGTCTCTCTGTCTCTGTCTCTGTCTGTCTGTGTCTCTGTCTGTCTGTGTCTCTGTCTGTCTGTGTCTCTGTCTGTCTGTGTCTCTGTCTGTCTGTGTCTCTGTCTGTCTGTGTCTCTGTCTGTGTGTCTGTCTGTGTCTCTGTCTGTGTCTCTGTCTGTCTGTGTCTCTGTCTGTCTGTGTCTCTGTCTGTCTGTGTCTCTGTCTGTCTGTCTCTGTCTCTGTCTCTGTGTCTCTGTGTCTCTGTCTGTCTGTCTGTCTGTCTGTCTGTCTGTCTGTCTGTCTGTCTGTCTGTCTGTGTCTCTGTCTGTGTCTCTGTCTGTGTCTCTGTCTGTCTGTCTGTCTGTCTGTCTGTCTGTCTGTCTGTCTGTCTGTCTGTCTGTCTGTCTGTCTGTCTGTCTGTCTGTCTGTCTGTCTGTCTCTGTCTCTGTCTCTGTCTCTGTCTCTGTCTCTGTCTGTCTGTGTCTCTGTCTGTCTGTGTCTCTGTCTGTCTGTGTCTCTGTCGGTCTGTGTCTCTGTCTGTCTGTCTGTCTGTCTGTCTGTCTGTCTGTCTGTCTGTCTGTCTGTCTGTCTGTCTGTCTGTCTGTCTGTCTGTCTGTCTGTCTGTCTGTGTCTCTGTCTGTGTCTCTGTCTGTGTCTCTGTCTGTCTGTCTGTCTGTCTCTGTCTCTGTCTCTGTCTCTGTCTGTGTCTCTGTCTCTGTCTCTGTCTCTGTCTGTCTGTGTCTCTGTCTGTCTGTCTGTCTGTCTGTCTGTCTGTCTGTCTGTGTGTGTCTGTCTGTCTGTCTGTCTGTCTGTCTGTCTGTCTGTCTGTCTGTCTGTCTGTCTGTCTGTCTGTCTGTCTGTCTGTCTGTCTGTCTGTCTGTCTGTCTGTCTGTCTGTCTGTCTGTCTGTCTGTCTGTCTTCCCTCCCTCCCTCCCTCCCTCCCTCCCTCCCTCCCTCCCTCCCTCCCTCCCTCCCTCCCTCCCTCCCTCCCTCCCTCCCTCCCCCCCCTCCCTCCCTCCCTCCCTCCCTCCCTCCCTTCCTCCCAGTGTGTTGTGTAGCAGTGAGGAACTGTCTGGATGTTAGACAGAGACAGAGGGACAGAGGGACCAACAGTAAAAGCCAGGACAACCTGTATGGTGCAGCATCTGCCAACAAGGTAGGTCCTCACCTAACCTCATCATTTAAAAATACATGTTAAGTTGGTAATAATGGTACAGTTGATGGGTGGCTGTGACACCGGACGTACAGGAACTATGAGTGGGGGTTGTGTGGAAGATCATTAAGTGTGACACGCAGTGTAATATGGATGCTACGATAAGTAATCAGATTGTTACACGGCCACTATGATGTCAGACTCCCTTAGTCTCCTCACTTTAGATCTCCTACAGCAGAAAATATCTCAGTAACATTCTCCCATCCAGGACCCTGACAGACTTCTACAGGACGTCGATATCAATCGTCTGAGAGCTGTCGTGTTCCGGGATGTGGTGAGTATGACTGTGTGTGTGTGTGCTGGTGCGTGTGTAACATGTTTGTGTGCGTATGATTGTGTAACATGTATATGTATCCCCACCAGGATGACAGCAAGCAGGCCCAGTTCTTGGCACTAGCGGTGGTCTACTTTATCTCTGTCCTCATGGTGTCAAAGTACAGGGACATCCTGGAACCACAGAGAGAGACCAACAGGATGATCAGCCAATCAGCATACAGCATTCGCCACGAGATCAACTCATCTACCAGTACAAGTGCTTGCTTTTGTTATTCAACTCAAATGCTCTCAGCTCTCTGATTAATTAATGTGATCCACTAATTGCACTGTGCAGAATGAAACATGGAAACAGGAATGGAAGTGGAGAGGGGAAATGGGAGAGGGGAAGGGAACGTGGGTGTATGAAAGTTCTACAGGTAGCCCTGGTCTCTGTGGTATGAACAGTTACATCCCACTGGGCACACCCTGAGAGAGAGCAAGCAAGACATAGAGAGATAGATTGAGAGAGTGTAAAAGAAAGAGAGAAAAACAGAGAGATGCTGAGGGTTTGGGGCGTTGTGAGGCTTGTTCTATTTCCAGCCGTCTGTCGTGGTCCATTAGCCAGTCAATCAGCCAGGAGGTTGGGATCAGAGAGGCTTCTGGGAAGGACACTTCTCCGCCATTATAAATAATATCACCAGGAAGAGAGTTTCCAGCCAACAGGTAGATGACAGATGTCTGTCTATCTGGGATGGAAGTTAGAAGAGGATAAACGAGGAAGTTAGATGGGGAGAGAATGGGCTTGTTCGACATCAACTGCATTGCAATCAGCAACTGTCAACTGGCTGGTCTACGAATCACCTTGCATCTTAAATGACTACTCATTATTATTTGTAGATCAGTTTGTCAATCACAATTAACCCACAATGCATCACATATTTGATGCTCGGAACACTGCCTATGTGTGTGAGCCACCCAGTGTCCTTGTGTCCTGACTGTGTGTGTGTGTGTGCGTGCGTTCCAGAGACCCCCCTGGCGTACTCTGACCAAAGTAAGGAGCCCCCCACCCCTGTAGAGGAGCTCCACATAGAGAGAGGCTGTCTGCCACACACTGACTCTGGCATTGGAGAGGAACAGGTTGCCCATCTAGATACTAGACTGTGTTCTCTTTTTTCGCTCTATTAGAGTGGATTGGAGTTGTATTATAATGTGTGTTTGTGCATAAACCCAGGAAGAGTACAGGTACACGAGTACATAAGTAAACTAACCCCCCCCACTCCCCTCCCTCCAGATGGCCAGTGTGTTAAACGGGGCAGACTTGGACACTTCAGGACCCGGGCAAGCTGACGCCATGTCCTCCCTGCTCGGCAGCCTCTCCTCTGGGGAGAAGCATAGCCAAGAGTCCCTCTTGGAGCCGCCTGGCCTGGAGGTCCTAAGGACCACCTCCTCCATCTCCTCCATCAGCCACTCAAACATCAATGTACGAAGAATCCTGAAGAGCCTAGTGGCTGGGCCTGTAGAGGGGGTGGAACCTGGACCAGAGCCCCTCCCCTACCCAGATCTTGCCGTACAGAGAGAGACCCATTCCCCCATGCTGCCCATGCAGTTCCACTCCTTTGACAGGTACGGTACACACACACACACACACACACACACACACACACACACACACACACACACACACACACACACACCATATGTGATTCCATATGTGTTATTTCATAGTTTTGAATTCTTCACTATTATTAGTAAAAATAAATAGTAAAATTAAAGAAAAACCCTTGGATGAGTAGGTGTGTCCAGACTTTTGACTGGTACTGTACATTTTTTAAATATTTTTTTATTTTTTTTATTTCACCTTTATTTAACCAGGTAGGCTAGTTGAGAACAAGTTCTCATTTGCAACTGCGACCTGGCCAAGATAAAGCATAGCAGTGTGAGCAGACAACAAAGAGTTACACATGGAGTATACAATTAACAAGTCAATAACACAGTAGAAAACAAAGGGGGAGTCTATATACAATGTGTGCAAAAGGCATGAGGAGGTAGGCAAATAATTACAATTTTGCAGATTAACACTGGAGTGATGAATGATCAGATGTTTGACAACTTGAGCTCCACAGTAAGAAATTGTGTTAAGGGTACAGGTAGCCTAGCGGTAGAGTGGAAATGTCACTGGTTCGAATACCAGAGCCGACAAAGTGAAAAATCTGTCTGTGCCCTTGAGCCAGGCACTTAACCCTAATTTGTTCCAGGGGCGCTGTACTACTATGGCTGACCCTGTAAAGCAACACATTTCACTGCACCTATCCGGTGTGTGTGACAATAAAACATACATTTTTTGAATACGGAGTTGATGTGTTGATGACAAGTACATACACTTCAAGACAGAAATATAAGGTGTGTTATTAGTCAAGCAGACTCAACACGCCACAGTTTATCCACCAGGTATGTTTAGTTGTCAGGAGCAACATTCATGGTTATACAGTCACAAGCTAAACATCACTCACATGTTAGACATCTGGTACAGTTCGCTAAGCCCCCATGGGGAGGAGTGTGTGTGTGTGTTTACGTTCCTGCCATAGATAAGAACCCAGTAATCTGTGTTCCGTCCCCGTGGTAACCTGCTGCTGACAGGAGGTCAGGGTTCACATCCCAGAATCCTTAACTTTCTGTCTGGTGAACGTTCTGTACCAACAAACCCCTGAACCATGTCAAGATTGGTGTGGCTGTTGGTGTGGCTGTCGGAAGGGCCTGTTTGGGGTGTGTGTCACTTGTGATGAAGGTAAAAATGGAGGACAAAAGCGATAAGTAGATGGAGGAGAGAGGAAAGGTGGAGAGGAAGGAGAGATGGAGGAGGAGATGAAGGGTCAGTTGAAGGACTGCAGAGGTCCCCTGGGCCCTGATGACTGATTAAACAGAAGCGGCGTCCCATTTTACCCCTCTCCATCCCTCCTCCCCCCCCATGCCCAAGCTTGTCTCCTCACCACTCACAGCGCTAATATGCCCTGGCAGGCTGAAATGAGTTGCCAGAGCTCTCTGTATTATTTTTGAAATGCTTTCACACACAGTGTCCAGGTCACACATACGACTCCTTCATGCTTTAATGTCATCCAGCCTCAATTTGCTGTGTCTAATTCTTCTCCACCTACCAGCAGAATGAGCTGCTAGGCTGGCTAGGCCTCAGGACGGCTGGGCTGTCAGGCCTGAGGCTGATAGGGACTGACAACATCAAAACAGAGCACAAAGAAAAGGCTCAGAGCGTTGAGAGGAGGGCTGAGTCCCCTGGCCTTTCTGGTTGATAGTCTCTCTGAGGTGGAGTTTTCAATTAGAGACTTCAATACCCAGAACTGGATGACCAGATGGGACCAGTCCATGGCTGATCTGAATGCACCTTTAAATTCCCTCCTTTCTTTCTCTTTTTCTGTCTCTCTCTCTCTCTAGTACAGCTGTCTGACAGTAACAGTGACACAGGGGGATGTTGTCTAGCTCTGTATTTGTGATTACATTTTTAATGAAGAACTCATTTATTCTGTTTGGTTTTAATTGAACTCATTATGTTAGGAAGTTTAATCTTTTGAATCTCTATTTCCATAGTATATCTATATGATTGAGGATGTGTGTGTGTGTGTGTGTGTATATATAAATGTATGTATCTACAGTCATCACTTCCTGTTCATTAATATTTCTTACTAGATGAATCCTTGCTTTATTCACAGCAGCCCCTATTAAACACACCCCTGTTAATAAATGATGCCTTAGATAATCTTTGCATCATTCATGAGCACTCAGATAATCAATTATTCATATAAAAGGTTCCTGCTGGATCAACATACAGTATCAGACCGTAACCATGTCACACAGGGATAGCTGCACACATCCTTATCGTAGCTTTTCCCCTTTTCATTGTCAATTCCATCTACAGTGGTGACAGATGTGGGGAATTAGTGCTAATCTGAAGTGTGATGGAACAAGGCATGTGATTGTTCATTCAACCTGTCAGTGTTTTTATTGTTTGTGTTCCTACTCCTATAAATTATTACAAATCAAATCAAATTTATCGGTCACACACACATGGTTAGCAGATGTTAATGCGAGTGTAGCGAAAAGCTTGTGGTTCTCGTTCCGACAATGCAGTAGTAACCAACAAGTAATCTAGCTAACAATTCCAAAACTACTACCTTATAGACACAAGTGTAAAGGGATAAAGAATATGTACATAAAGATATATGAATGATGGTATCGAGTACGGTATATACATATGAGATGAGTAATGTAGGGTATGTAAACAAAGTGGCATAGTTTAAAGTGGCTAGTGATACATGTATTACATAAAGATGCAGTAGATGATAGAGTACAGTATATACATATACATATGAGATGAGTAATGTAGGGTATGTAAACATTATATTAAGTAGCATTGTTTGAAGTGGCTAGTGATATATTTTACATCAATTTCCATCAATTCCCATTATTAAAGTGGCTGGAGTTGAGTCAGTGTGTTGGCAGCAGCCACTCAATGTTAGTGGTGGCTGTTTAACAGTCTGATGGCCTTGAGATAGAAGCTGTTTTTCAGTCTCTCGGTCCCTGCTTTGATGCACCTGTACTGACCTCGCCTTCTGGATGATAGCGGGGTGAACAGGCAGTGGCTCGGGTGGTTGTTGTCCTTGATGATCTTTATGGCCTTCCTGTGACATCGAGTGGTGTAGGTGTCCTGGAGGGCAGGTAGTTTGCCCCCGGTGATGCATTGTGCAGACCTCACTACCCTCTGGAGAGCCTTACGGTTGTGGGCGGAGCAGTTGCCGTACCAGGCGGTGGTACAGCCTGACAGGATGCTCTCGATTGTGCATCTGTAGAAGTTTGTGAGTGCTTTTGGTGACAAGCCGAATTTCTTCAGCCTCCTGAGGTTGAAGAGGTGCTGCTGCGCCTTCTTCACGATGCTGTCTGTGTGGGTGGACCAATTCAGTTTGTCTGTGATGTGTACGCCGAGGAACTTAAAACTTACTACCCTCTCCACTACTGTCCCATCGATGTGGATAGGGGGGTGCTCCCTCTGCTGTTTCCTGAAGTCCACAATCATCTCCTTAATTTTGTTGACGTTGAGTGTGAGGTTATTTTCCTGACACCTCCTCCTCCTCGTTGTTGGTAATCAAGCCTACCACTGTAGTGTCGTCCGCAAACTTGATGATTGAGTTGGAGGCGTGCATGGCCAAGCAGTCGTGGGTGAACAGGGAGTACAGGAGAGGGCTCAGAACACACCCTTGTGGGGCCCCAGTGTTGAGGATCAGCGGGGTGGAGATGTTGTTACCTACCCTCACCACCTGGGGGCGGCCCGTCAGGAAGTCCAGTACTCAGTTGCACAGGGCGGGGTCGAGACCCAGGGTCTCGAGCTTGATGACGAGTTTGGAGGGTACTATGGTGTTAAATGCTGAGCTGTAGTCGATGAACAGCATTCTCACACAGGTATTCCTCTTGTCCAGATATGTTAGGGCAGTGTGCAGTGTAGTTGCGATTGCATCGTCTGTGGACCTATTTGGGCAGTAAGCAAATTGGAGTGGGTCTAGGGTGTCAGGTAGGGTGGAGGTGATATGGTCCTTGACTAGTCTCTCAAAGCACTTCATGATGATGGAAGTGAGTGCTACGGGGCGGTTGTCGTTTAGCTCAGTTACCTTAGTTTTCTTGGGAACAGGGACAATGGTGGCCCTCTTGAAGCATGTGGGAACAGCAGACTGGGATAAGGATTGATTGAATATGTCCGTAAACACACCAGCCAGCTGGTCTGCGCATGCTCTGAGGACGTGGCCGGGATGCTGTCTGGGCCAGCAGCCTTGCGAGGGTTAACACGTTTAAATGTTTTACTCACATCGGCTGCAGTGAAGGAGAGTCCGCATGTTTTGGTTGCGGGCCATGTCAGTGGCACTGTATTGTCCTCAAAGCGGGCAAAAAAAGTTATTTAGTCTGCCTGGGAGCAAGACATCCTGGTCTGTGACGGGGATGGTTTTCTTTTTGTAATCCGTGATTGACTGTAGACCCTGCCACATACCTCTTGTGTCTGAGCCGTTGAATTGCGACTAGATAAATAACTCAATATGAACAAGGAATACCTTCAGAGAAAATATTAAGTATATAGCTGATTTCCTCAGTGATGTGCTGCTGTCAATGAGATCTCTAGTCTAAAGCAGCAGTACACAGATGTATTGAATAAATGATGCTGTCACCATCAGTATCTCAGATATTGTAATATGCAGCATACTTACATGGCCCTATGTATGTGTGTGTGTGTGTGTGTGTGTGTGTGTGTGTGTGTGTGTGTGTGTGTGTGTGTGTGTGTGTGTGTTCGCGTGCATGTGTGTCATGCTGTTCATCAGTAGTGAATAACTAATTGCAGTAGATCCCAGTGGTCTGAATGTATGCTCTGTGCTCTCCAAGTGGACCATGGGAAGGTCACAAGTTTGGTCGTCTAAATACCCTGGTTCCATCCCAAATAGCACCCTATTCCCTATATAGTGCACAAATTTTGACCAGTGCTCTTGTCGAAGGTAGTGCACTATATAGGGAATAGAGTGCCATTTGGGATGCACTCCCTGCTGGCAGTATTTACTGCCTTCCTCCCTCATGTGATGTATTTTAGTGCCTATAAATGCATAAGAGGAAACCAGAAGTGTCTTCACACATAGAACTGTCTTTTTATATCCATGTATTTATATCTCTTCTTAATGCTTTAATATTTCTCTTAATAACGTAATAGGAGCATTACTCACTTACTGCAGCTGCTCTCTCTCTGTGTGTGTGTGTGTGTCTCTGTATAGGAGTGTGGTGGTCCCAGTGAAGAAGCCTCCACCAGGCAGTCTGGCTGTGAACACGGTTGGACACGCATCCTCCAGCAGCCTGGCAACAGGCTCCACCCCCAACATCTTTGTTGCAGCCTCCAACACCCCCAAGAGCATGATCAACACCACCGGTAGGCCTACACCCATGGGCCCTGGTCAAATGTAGGGAATAGGGTGCAATTTGGGACTAAGCCTTCTAGTACGTCTCACTTCAACCCCAGTTCCCTAGCCCCTAACACCTAGCCACTTGTGTATACTTGGAAGGAGTGGGTAGATATGAGCTACTACTACCATATCAATATTATTGCTTATACCTATCTGATCCTTTCTTGTCTATGAGGTGCCTAGGGGCTAGTGAGTAAAGGGTAGGGGCTAGGAGTAAGGGCTTGGTGTAGGGGGTGTAGGGGGTAGGGTATAGGTGTAGGGGTAAAGGGACCGCGGTTGATTTAAGATTCAGCCTGACATACAGGCCCTCTGAATGATGGTAAACAGAGACTCAGACCCACGAGGTTACTAATAACACTACTAATGTGTTCGGCCGGTAATGTGGTTTATTTCCAGGGAACTGTTGCTAGTTGGAGTTCGTTAGTATTTAATTTGAGTAATTACTGCAGATTTTAATAACCCAGTGGGTCTGGAATGTGTCCTTTGAAGCCGGTCCAGGAATAGAAGCAGAATTTGCATCCCAAATGGCTCCCTATGTAGTGCACTACTTTTAACCAAGGCCCATAGGGATCAAATGTGGTGCACTATCTAAAGAATAGGGTGCCATTTGGGACGCATCCAATTTGTTTGCGGCTGGATAACTAAGGTTTAATAATGGAGTGTAGAAACTCATACTGAGCACCAGAGGGCACTCAGTCTCTACTGCTCTACATGACCATGCTTCCTATACAGTACTATGTCCCACTGCTATGTGGTGGTTCAGACCAAAATACTATAGTCTAGTAGTAGTGCATTGTGCGTCCCAAATGGCACCCTATTCCATACATAGTGCACTACTATAGGGAATACAGGAGTAGGCCTGGACAAAAGTAGTGCACTAAACAAGGAATAGCGTTCCATTTGACTGTCCTCTCCCCTAAGGCCCTGCTCTCTGCTGTTGAGCCAAGGGTCCCATGATGCAGCAGGCTTCTGAAAGAAGCCACTTAATACAGAGATCATTAGAGCTGCAACACCTATTAAATGTTCCTATCCCCTCAGTAGGAATGTGAGAAATGTGACAGAGTCAAAGTGTGCTTTCAGCTAAACCCAGGGTCTCTCCTTCTCCCCCTTCGCTCTCTTTCGCTCCGTCTTTTTCCATCTATCATCCCTCTCTCCCACCCCCTCTTTCTCCCCCCTCCCTCTCTTTCTCCCCCTCCCTCCTTCTCTGTCATCCCCTCCTCCCCTCCCTCCCTCTCTATCTCTCTCCCCCTCCCTCCTTCTCTCTCACCCCCTCTCCCCCTCCCTCTCTATCTCTCTCAACCTCCCTCCTTCTCTCTCACCCCCTATTTCTCCCACTCTCTTTTTCTCTCTCCCTCATTCCCTCAGACTCTTTCACAAGTTATGTTCTGTTCTGGAGATGTTCTTTGGCAACTTGACCCATGAACTCAAGGACATGCATGTGATACCTGGAACGATGATGGATGGAAAACATCTTAATCGTAATCATATTAAACATGTAACCCAATATTGGACTGAGTGATAATAACTCATTAAATGATTAACAATAAATTCTACAGATACACCGCTTAAGAACAACCAATTATAGTGAATTGGACATTAGACATTCATATACTTACAATGGTCCGAGGCGGATGTCATTCCTATAGGTCGTCCCTGTAACTGAAACAGACCTTGGGTAGATAATATACAGCATAGTCGTATACTGTATATTTCTATACTTGGGTATATAATGGAGTTGAATACTGTATATACTAGGGTATACAATATAGTTGTATACTGTACAGTGTATGCTGTACTGTGTAGTTGTATACTTAGGTATATAATGGAGTTGTATAGTGTATAGTTGTATACCTGGGTATATAATGGAGTTGTATACTGTATAGTTGTATTCTTGGGTACATCATGGAGTATACTGTATATTTCTATAGTTTGGTATATAATTTAGTTGTATACTGTACTGTATAGTTATATACTTGGGTATATAATATAGTTGTATAGTTGTATACTTGGGTGTATAATGGAGTTAGTTGCATACTGTATACACTACCGGTCAAAAGTTTTAGAACACCTAATTATTCTTTATTTTTACTATTTCCTACATTGTAGAATAATAGTGAAGACATCAACACTATGAAATAACACATATGGAATCATGTAGAAACCAAAAAAGTGATTGTAGATTCTTCAAAGTAGCCACCCTTTGCCTTGATGACAGCTTTGCACACTCTTGGCATTCTCTCAACCAGCTTCATGAGGTAGTCACCTGGAATGCCTTTCAATTAACAAGGTGTGCCCTGTTAAAAGTTAATTTGTGAAATGTATTTCCTTCTTAATGTGTTTGAACACTTTTTTGGTTACTACATGATTTCATATGTGTTATTTCATAGTTTTGATGTCCTCACTATTATTCTACAATGTAGAAAATAGTAAAAATAAAGAAAAACCCTTGAAAGAGTAGGTGTTCTAAAACTTTGGACCGGTATTGTATTTTTATACTCAGGTATATAATGGAGTTAGTGTATAGTTGTATACTTGGTTACATAATAGAGTTGTATACTTCTGCTCCCATACTTCTCCCAGTGTGACGTTGGTTAATGTGTTTGTTCCCTGCAGGAGCTACAGACTCGGCCTCCTCTTCCTCCACCTCCTCCTCATCCTTCGTCAACGGGGCCACCAGTAAGAACCTGCCCGCTGTCCAGCCGGTGGCGCCCATGCCTGAAGACACAGTGGAAAACATGAGGTAGGGTCAGCGTGTGACAGTACTGTGTGTGTGTAGTAGGCGGATTATGCATTTCAGTGCTGCAGACATATTCACCATATATCACCTGGAGCCACTGAACAGTGCATGTCTTTCTCTATCAGCATGTAACCACTGCCTGTGGTGTTGTGTGAATGGTAATTCAGAGAAAATGTTGTGTGTGTGTGTGTAGCGTTAACGTGTGTGTGGATGCTGTTGTGACCTTGACTCCTCATCCCCACCTCCTGTAAGTGTTTGTGACAGACATCTCTAGTGCTGCAGAGAGCCTGAGTACCTCTCTCTCTCTGTCTCCCAGTCCCACTGCCTCAACACATACTCACAAACAAACACACATTCACACACACATTCTCACTCTCTCTCCCTCCTGTCCCCCTCTAAAGGAATTGCAAATCAGTTGCCATGGCAGTAACCAACATCACTTACCGTAACTGTGGAGTCAATGATGGAAGTGGCAAGTTGCAGAGCTGTATGTGTGTGTCTCACATGGTTGCAGAGATGTGTGTGATCATACCGAACTCTCATTTCAGTCCAGTCAGACGGACATGTAGCTTGTTGAATAGACAATAGACATATGGCCTCTGGTCAGAAGTAGTGCACTATAAAAGGAATAGGGTGCCATTTGGGACTCAGTCCTAGTGACTGCTGCAATCTCTGTGTATTTCAGTGCGTTGCTCTGTGAGGTGGACCAGGATCTGAGAGTCTTTAGTTGGTCCCTGCCGGGGGGCCACACAGAGACAGAGACAGAGATGGCCCCCAGAGGTGCAGGCCAGTGTCATAGGCAAGCACTGTTTAACATCACTCACACAGGTGTCACTGTCTCACTGATGCACTCATCCCTTCACCTTCGTATTCTTCCCAGGAGGCCAAGGGGCAGAACACACTCTGCTGCTATTCCCTCCTAGGCCAATCCTCTCTCTCTCGCGCTATTTTTTCTCTCTTGCTCTCTCTCTCGCTTTTTGTCGGTCTGTCTGTCTCTGTATGTTTCTATGCTGGTGGACAGGCTACAGGCTCACGGCAGTATGTCTCTGCTTTTAGATGCTTCCTGTAGGTTGCATGCCCCCTCCTTCCCAGTCTGTAGATCGATACTACTAGACACTAAGCTGTAGAGGTCTTCTCGGGTCCAAAATGTTGGACCTGGACCCGAACGGACCCGAGAACAATCAGACCCGGACATGAACAGACCCAATCATTTTTTAAAGCAGGACCCGGACCCGGAACCCGAACCTGAATTGACCCGACAACCCGATCTATACCCAACCTGTACCCTAATGGGTCCTTGTCTAGACCAGACCTGATTTGGACCTGAGTGACACAAAAAATATGTTTATCAACCAAGTTGCTCTTCTGGTTAACAAATAGGACTTCATATGTTGGCTAGGCCTTCTATAAGTCAATAAATTCACCTTAGAGTAAAATAAATATGCTATGGCCATGGTCGGGTCCATTTGTGTCCACTAGGGTTTATCAGCTGTAATTACATAGACCCGACACCTGATGACAATAAAACTGGACCCAACCCAGAGGGAAAAGTTGACATTTTGGACCCGCTCAGGTCCCGGGTCGGGTCTCGTGTTTGGTTGGACTCATGAAGAACTTTACTAGGCTGTGTGACACTATCTGGGCTCTAAACGGTGACACCGACACCAGTGCAACTAAAAGAAAATCCACCAAAAAATGCAATACCTAACAATATTTAGCTGCAACACTCAACACTGCTCAAACAAGACAGGCTGCCACCTGCCACTGCTTTCTTCCAGTTCTAGGGCCACACACACAATTCCTCTATTCTGTTTATTCTCTCAGTATGCTGTCAATTCATGCACTATTCTTCCTGAACAAGAACGATGCTACGTTCCATGTAGCTTCTTAATATAAATCCACATTTTTCCTATTTTCCTATTAGTTTGTGGATATTGCTCTTTGCAGAACTTGAGTTAGTTAGTCTAAGGAAGCTGGCATGTGCCTAAAATAATGCTAATCGTTAATGCTACTCGCTAACTAGCTAGCTAAACGCTATTTAGCTAAATGCACTAGCTAGGGCAAAGCAAATGTTAGCTCTAATAGAGGTTGCTAGCAGTGGTGTAGATCAGCATGTTGTTTGTCTAAATGCAACATCTATTCAAATGTGATTAGAGTCCCCTGAGAAACACTGGCCAACATTTTGGTTCCTAGCCCATCATAACTCCTACGTGGCTTTTTCATTTGTTGTCATTCCAAACAACACCAACCATAGAATTAGAATAATCATTGTATTTCTATGATTCCAACAGTGCTGTGTTCCAACAGTTCACCCAAGTGTTGTGATATCTTTTCTTAATTAAGAGCACTAGTGCTACCAATGAAATGGTTTACTTTCAAGCCCTGGACTTAGTGTTCTGCTAGGTGGCGCTCCTAGTGGCCGGGGACTTTAAGCTCTCTGGGATATGTGGGACGCTAGCATCCCACCTGGCCAAAAGCCAGTGAAAATGCAGAGCGCCAAATTCAAATAAATTACTATAAAAATCAAAACTTTCATGAAATCACACATGTAAGATACCAAATAAAAAGGCTTTTCGGCAAAAGCAAACAATGCTATTATCTGAGGGTAGCACCTCCGTAAACAAAGAGAGAAAACCTATTTCAACCATGCAGGCGAGACACAAAACGCAGAAATAAAAATATAATACATCCCTTACCTTTGACGAGCTTCTTTTGTTGGCACTCCAATATGTCCCATAAACATCACAAATGGTCCTTTTGTTCGATGAATTCTGTCAATATATGTCCAAAATGTCCATTTATTTGGCGATTTTGATCCAGAAAAACACCGGTTCCAACTTGCTCAACGTGACTACAAAATATCTCTAAAGTTAGCTGCAAACCTTGCCAAAACATTTCAAACTACTTTTGTAATACAACTTTAGAAATTTTTTAAAAGTAAAGAATCGATGAAATTGAAGACTGGATGATCTGTGTTCAATACAGGAAGAAACAACCTTTCTGGTCAACCTTTCAAACAACATTTCTGGTCACGCGCCTCGAACAAACAGTACACTTGAAGTGACCCTCGTTTTGAACAGGGCTACTTCTTCATTACACAAAGGAAAAACCTCAACCAATTTGTAAAGACTGGTGACATCCAGTGGAAGCGGTAGGAACTGCAAGAAGGTCCCTTAGAAATCTGGATTCCCAATGAAAACATTGAAAAGAGAGTGACCTCTGGGTTTCGCCTGCTACATAAGTAGCAGACATGTTTCAAACCGTTTTAGAAACGTCAGAGTGTTTTCTATCCAAATCAACTAATAATATGCATATCTTAACTTCTGGGGATGAGTAGCAGGCAGTTGAATTTGGGCATGCATTTCATCCGGATGTGAAAATACTGCCCCCTGTCACCAAGAAGTTAATGCAGGGAAACTTAAATCAGTTTTGCCCAATTTCTATCAGCATATTAAATGTGCAACCAGAGGGAAACAATTATAGAGGACCTTTACTCCACACACAGAGACGCATACAAAGCTCTCCCTTGCCCTCCATTTGGCAAATCTGACCTGCTTACAAGCAAAAATTTAGCCCCCACAGTGACTGTACGTACCTACCCCAACCAGAAACCATGGATTACAGGCAACATTCACAATGAGCTAAAGGGTAGAGCTGCTGCTTTCAAGGAGCGGGACTCTAACCCGGAAGCTTATAAGAAATCCTGCTATGCCATCCGACGAACCATCAAACAGGAAATGCGTCAATACAGGACTAAGATCGAATCGTACTACACTGGCTCCAACGCTTTCCTGCAAGACAGGAATGTCAGTGTTCTGCCATGGCCAGCGAAGAGCCCGGATCTCAATCCCATTGAGCACGTCTGGGACCTGTTGGATCGGAGGGTGAGGGCTAGGGCCATTCCCCCCAGAAAAGTCCGGGAACTTGCAGGTGCCTTGGTGGAAGAGTGGGGTAACACAGCAAGAGTGGTATCTCACAGCAAGAACTGGCATATCTGGTGCAGTCCATGAGGAGGAGATGCACTGCAGTACTTAATGCAGCTGGTGGCCACACCAGATACTGACTGTTACTTTTGATTTTGACCCCTCCTTTGTTCAGGGACACATTATTCTGTTTCTGTTAGTCACATGTCTGTGGAACGTGTCCAGTTTATGTCTCAGTTGTTGAGTCTTGTTATGTTCATACAAGTATCTCCACATGTTAAGTGATAAACGCAGTTGACAGTGAGAGGACGTTTCTTTTCCCGCTGAGTTTAGCTCCTTATTTACTGCTGCTCTTTAATAATTTGTTATTCTTATCTCTTACTTTTTGGGGGGTATTCTCTTTAAACTGCATTGTTGGTTAAGGGCTTGTAAGTTAGCATTTCACTGTAAGGTCTATTACACCTGATGTATTCGGCGCATGTGACAAATAGCATTTGATTTGATTTGAAAGGATGTTCTAACTCTCATGTACTAACCCAGGTGGAGGGCTCTACTCTGCTCTGCTCACAGCTCAACCCTAGCCAACCTTATTCTCATCTGTTTGCTGTTGTCTTTCTCCTCTCTCTCTCTTTCTCTCTCTCTCCCTGCTCTGTTGTCACACAGTATCACTACTAAGTTGGAGCGTGCGCTGGAGAAGGTGGCCCCCCTGCTCAGGGAGATCTTTGTGGACTTTGCACCGTTCCTCTCTAGGACCCTGTTGGGAAGCCATGGTCAGGAGCTGCTCATAGAAGGTATAGGTGTTGTATAGTGTCTCTGTGTGTCCTACTGTCTATCCCTCAGTATGTCTGTCTTCTCCTGTCCCTCTGTCTGTCCACTGGCTGCTGTGTCACTGCTGGATGTCTAGTAATGTAGCCCGAGAGGGCTACCATGCACACACACACACATGCACTCACACATGCACTCACACATGCACTCACACAGGCACAGGCACACACACAACGGCACAGACACAGGCACAGGCACAGGCACACACACACACACACACAGGCACACACACACACACACACAGGCGCACGCACACACACACACACACACAGGCACACACACACACACAATAAACAATTAATGGAGAGTTGAAAGGTGTGAATGTTGTCTGATCCCTTCACTCTGCCTCTCTGTCAGAACGCTGGCCAAGCTGACAGATACACACACACACACACACACACACCTGGCATGCTGAGCACTGACTGTGTACAAACCAGGCAAACACAACACAATTCATCAACACAATAGAGCCAGTATTCATAAAGCATACCATAGTACAAATGCTGGGATCAGGTCTGGGATCAGTTTTACCTTATAGTTCATTATTAATAATATTACATGGACAGTAGAGACCTGATCCTAGATCAGCACTCCTACTTTGAGATGCTTTGCCCAGACTTTTACCAAGGAAAAGTGGCTGTTTTTCCTGAATCAGGGCCCTGGTGGAAAGTCTCTCCATTTAGTAGTAATTACCAGCCATACATCACTCAAATTATCCGGGGTCACGCCCCAAGTGCCCCCTCACCCACCCCCCTCGCCTCTCCTCGCCTTCTCTCCTCATCACCCCTCCTCTCCCCCTCTCTAGACATGTTGTCAGTGTGGTAATCATGCCCAGACATCCTGGCCTGGCCCCTGGCCCATGATACACTTGGAGTTGAGAGGGAGGCCCCTGGGCTAACAGAGCTGTCGTTGTGATGGTCTTCCCTCTCTCCTCTCCTTCCCCCTTCCCTCTCTCCTCTCCTTCCCCCTTCCCTCTCTCCTCTCCTTCCCCCTTCCCTCTCTCCTCTCCTCTCCTTCCCTCGTTCCTTTCCTCTCCTTCCCCCTTCCTACCTCTCCTCTCTCTGCCTTTCCACTCCTTCCTCCCCCTACCAGTACACTGCTCCACAATGCCACATTCACCCCACTGATTTAACTCTGCCCTGCTCACAGGAAAGGCATGGTCAGAGGGGTAGAGCCTGTTTAAACAGAACACATATAGTTTGTGTACCACTGTACGGCCAGGGTCCATGGTCATTAGGCCAGCATACCAGAGTATGGCCGGGGCGCTAGGGGCCAGGGTCACCCTACCACCTGACCCCTTGTGTCAGAGAGAGCGGAGTGATGGGAGAACTGGTCATTGCAGTCACAAGAGGTCAGCTGTGTGTGTGTGTGTGTGTGTGTGTGTGTGTGTGTGTGTGTGTGTGTGTGTGTGTGTGTGTGTGTGTGTGTGTGTGTGTGTGTGTGTGTGTGTGATAGGTCATCTGTAGCTGTCTGTGAACTAGAGAGGGTCAGGTAACATCCCCTGTTTACAACAGTCTTAGAGGCTCAGACTGTTTCAGTGCTGTGCAAGATTCACATTATACAACAGTACACTTTGTCTCCATCCCAAATAGCACCCTATTTCCTATGTAGTGCACTCCATAGGCCTCTTGTCAACATGAATTCAATATAGAGGGAATAGGGTGCCATTTGTTACACACACTTTGTCACTGTCTCTATCTCAGTGGTTTGTAGGCAGCTATATTGTTTTATTATTGTAACATGTAATTTCCCATTTCCAATCCTGGCAAGCTCTTTCTTTGCATCAACGGTAAAACGGAAGAGATGTTTGACATGCATGAGATGGTCTCTGTCTGTGTATTTATAAACATGTTGACATCTCATCTCTGGTTGTTTACTCATGCTGTCAATCACACTGACTGACATCTTCATGCAACCATGCCAACGGGTCCTGGCCCCACCAACCTATAATGAGTCGTCCAGAGTGTCTTCTTCTCTGGTAATGAGTACAATGTTAGCCCCTCCCACCTGTCAATGGAGAGGTTTCGCAGTGACTTATATGAAGGCGCTAGGAACTGTTGAGCCAAGTCAAACTGTCCTGTGTGTTGTATGACAACTCTGCTTCTAACCCTGTCTCGTCCTGTCCTGTCTGCTCCTACCAGGTTTGGTGTGTATGAAGTCCAGCACCTCCGTAGTAGAACTAGTCATGCTGCTCTGCTCTCAGGTGAGATTCTCTCTTTCTCCTCACACATCCCTCCTTTTCTCTCCCTCTCTGCTTCTTCCTTCCTCCCACATCCCTCTCTTCCCTCCACTGCCTCCGTTCTCTTGTCTCTACCTCTTCCTCCCTCCTTTTCTCTCCCTCTCGCCTCCCTCCTTCCTGTGATGGACTCTGAAGACGAGGATGCTTCCAGCTCTAGTTCTCTGGGTCGTTCCACGAAAGGAGTCCCTTTTGCATCCAATTGATATTTTAAATAGAGTTTTTGCACCAATATTCCATTTAGGAATGAAGTACCCTTTAATATAGACCACTTTGAAAACTCAATAAATCTGATTTTTTTATACTTGTTAAAGTGCCAAAATTCTAAAGATTTTAACCCACTGAACCCCAATATTTCTCAACGTTTTCACATCATTCTAAAGCCCTAGTTATTTTGTTGCTTTGATAAATGAATTAAAGGTAAAAAAAAAAGTGGAGATCTGAGTCGGTTGAGCATAACACATTAACCCTGCTAACCATAGATGGCAGGCTACAAATATTTTAACAATTAAAAGAACATTGTGAAGCTTGCATTCAATTTCCCCTTCGTGTTGAACACAACAATTCTCCCTGTCACAAGGGGATTTATGGCTGATTTAAGATGAAATCGTCAGCCCTGTTACTTTATTTGGGACTAAATACAGTTGAAGTCGGATGTTTACATATACTTAGGTTGGAGTCATTAAAACTTGTTTTTCAACCACTCCACACATTTCTTGAACAAACTATAATTTTGGCACGTCGGTTAGGACATCTACTTTGTGCATGACACAAGTAGTTTTTCCAACAATTGATTACAGACAGATTATTTCACTTATAATTCACTGTATTACAATTCCAGTGGGTCAGAAGTTTACATACACTAAATTGACTGTGCCTTTAAACAGCTTGGAAAATTCCATAAAATGATGTCATGGCTTTAGAAGCTTCTGATAGGCTAATTGACATAATTTGAGTCAATTGTGGGTGTACCTGTGGATATATTTCAAGGCCTACCTTCAAACTCAGTGCCGCTTTACTTGACATCATGGGAAAATCAAAAGAAATCAGCCAAGACCTCAGAAAAATAATTGTACACCTCCACAAGTCTGATTCATCCTTGGGAGCAATTTCCAAATGCCTGGTACCAAGGTACCACGTTATTTTTTACAAACAATAGTACGCAAGTATAAACACCATGGGATCACGCAGCCGTCATACTGCTCAGGAAGGAGACGCGTTCTGTCTCCTTGAGATGAACGTACTTTGCGAAAAGTGCCAATCAATCCCATAACAACAGCAAAGGACCTTGTGAAGATAATGGAGGAAACCGGTACAAAAGTATCTATATCCACAGTTAAACAAGTCCTATATCGACATAAACTGAAAGGCCGCTCAGCAAGGAAGAAGCCACTGCTCCAAAACCGCCATTAAAAAGCCAGACTACGGTTTGCAACTGCACATGGGGACAAAGATCGTTATTTTTGGAGAAACAAAAACAGATCTGTTTGGCCATAATGACCATCGTTATGTTTGGAGCAAAAGGGGGGAGGCTTGCAAGCCGAAGAACACCATCCCAACCATGAAGCACGGTGGTGGCAGCATCATGTTGTGGTTATGTGGATATATTGAAGCAACAACTCAATACATCAGTCAGGAAGTTGAAGCTTGGTCGCAAACGGATCATCCAAATGTACAATGACCTCAAGCATACTTCCCAAGTTGTGGCCAAATGCAACAACGTCAAGGTATTGGAGTGGCCATCACAAAGCCCTGACCTCAATTCCATATAAAATGTATGGGCAGAACTGAAAAAGCATGTATGATCAAGGAGGCCTACAAACCTGACTCAGTTAAACCAGCTCTGTCAGGAGGAATGGGCCCAAATTCATCCAACTTATTGTGGGAAGCTTGTGGAAGGCTACCCGAAACGTTTGACCCAAGTTAAACAATTTAAATGCAATGCTACCAAACACTAATTGAGTGTATGTAAACTTTTGACCCACTGGGAATGTAATGAAAGAAATAAAAGCTGAAATAAATCCTTCTCTCTACTATTATTCTGACATTTCACATTCTTAAAAATAAAGTGGTGATCCTAACTGACCTAAGACAGAGAATTTTTACTAGGAATTGTCAGGAATTGAGAAAAATTAGTTTAAATGTATTTGGCTAAGGTGTTTGTAAACTTCTGACTTCAACTGTAGGTATTTACTATAGTATTTTTTTTAAATGTAATCTCTTGAGATGGGAAAAAAAAATCAATAGAACATGTGTTCTTCATGATAATGTTAAAATTAGTTGAAATAAAAAATTATAAAAAAATTCAAAGTTACAGTACCCAAAGGGACTAATTTCATGGAACACCCCTCTGTGATCAGTCCTCACCCCCACCCTGTCCCCTTACACCTCCCCGTCCCCTTATCTCCTCCCTGTCTCCTTACCACCTCCCTGTCTCCTTACCTCCTCCCTGTCTCCTTACCTCCTCCCTGTCCCCTTATCTCCTCCCTGTCCCCTTATCTCCTCCCCGTCCCCTTACCACCTCGCTGTCTCCTTACCTCCTCCCTGTCTCCTTACCTCCTCCCTGTCTCCTTACCTCCTCCCTGTCCCCTTACCTCCTCCCTGTCCCCTTACCTCCTCCCTGTCCTCATTTCTCCTCCCTGTCCCCTTACCTCCTCCCTGTCCCCTTATCTCCTCCCTGTCCTCATTTCTCCTCCCTGTCTCCTTACCGTCTCCCTGTCCCCTTACCTCCTCCCTGTCCCCTTATCTCCTCCCTGTCCCCTTACCAGATCCCTGTCCCCTTACCACCTCCCTGTCTCCTTACCTCCTCCCTGTCTCCTTACCTTCTCCCTGTCTCCTTACCTTCTCCCTGTCCCCTTATCTCCTCCCTGTCCCCTTACCTCCTCCCTGTCCCCTTACCTCCTCCCTGTCCCCTTATCTCCTCCCTGTCTCCTTACCTCCTCCCTGTCCCCTTATCTCCTCCCTGTCCCCTTATCTCCTCCCTGTCCCCTTATCTCCTCCCTGTCCCCTTACCTCCTCCCTGTCCCCTTATCTCCTCCCTGTCCCCTTACCACCTCCCTGTCCCCTTACCACCTCCCTGTCTCCTTACCTCCTCCCTGTCCCCTTATCTCCTCCCTGTCCCCTTATCTCCTCCCTGTCCCCTTACCTCCTCCCTGTCCCCTTATCTCCTCCCTGTCCCCTTATCTCCTCCCTGTCCTCTTACCTCCTCCCTGTCCTCATATCTCCTTCCTGTCTCCTTACCTCCTCCTTGTCCCCTTACCACCTCCCTGTCTCCTTACCTCCTCCCTGTCCCCTTATCTCCTCCCTGTCCCCTTATCTCCTCCCTGTCCCCTTATCTCCTCCCTGTCCCCTTACCTCCTCCCTGTCCCCTTATCTCCTCCCTGTCTCCTTATCTCCTCCCTGTCCTCTTACCTCCTCCCTGTCCTCATATCTCCTTCCTGTCTCCTTACCTCCTCCCTGTCCCCTTACCACCTCCCTGTCTCCTTACCTCCTCCCTGTCCCCTGATCTCCTCCCTGTCCTCATAGTGGATCAGCTCCACCTCATGTGGGACTGATCACCTCCTCTATAGTTAAGCCCAATGATGTATAGTGTCTTCAGAAAGTATTCATATCCCTTGACTTATTCCACATTTTGTTTTGTTCTAACCTGAATTCAAAATCCATTAAATCTATTATTTTTCTCACCCATCTACAGACAATACCCCATAATGACAAAGTGAGAAAAAAAATGAAATTGTATTTTTTAATTTACACAAGTATTCATAACCCCTGAATCAATAATTTTTAGAAGCACTTTTGCAGCATTTACAGCTGTCAGTATTTTGGGGGTAAGTCTAAGACCTTTGCACACCTGGATGGTACAATATTTGCCCATTATTATTTAAAAAAAAATTCAATCTCTATCAAGTAGATTTTTGATCATTGCTAGACAGACATTTTCAAGTCTTGCCATAGATTTTCAAGTCAATTTAAGTCAAAATTGTAAATAGGCCGCTCAATGTCATCTTGGTAAGCAGCTCCAGTGTAGATTTGGCCTTGTGTTTTCGGTTATTGTTCTGCTGAAAGGTGAATTAGTCTCCCAGTGTCTGTTGGAAAGCAAACTGAACCAGGTTTTCGTCTAGGATTTTGCCTATGCTTATAGCTGTATTCTGTTTCTTTTTATTTAAAAAGACTCCATAGTCCTTGCCAATGTCAAGTATACCCATAACATGATGCAAACACCACCATGCTTGAAAATAGCAAGAGTGGTACTCAGTAATGTGTTGTGTTGGATTTGCCACAAACATAACACTTTGTATTCAGAACAAATTGTTAATTTCTTTGCAAAAACCTTTTGCAATATTACTTAAGGATGTTTTGGAATATTTTTATTCTGTACAGGCTTCCTTCAATTCACTCTATAATTTAGGTTAGTATTGTGGAGTAACTACAATGTTGTTGATCCAACCTCAGTTTTCTCAAATTACAACCATTAAACTCTGTAACTTTTTATAAATCACCATTGGCCTCATGGTGAAATCCCTGACCAGTTTCCTTCCTCTCCTGCAACTGAGTTATGAATAACGCCTGTATCTTTGTAGTGACTGGGTGTATGGATACACCATCAGAAGCCTAATTAATAACTTCACCATGCTCAAAAAGATATTCAGGGTCAGCTTTTTTAAATGTGTATTATGATATATTTTTACATCTACCAATCGGTGCTCTTTGTGAGGTTTGAAAAACCTCCCTGGTCTTTGTGGTAGAATCTGTGTTTGACATTCAATACTCGACTGAGGGACCTTTACAGATAATTGTATGTGTGGAGAACAGAGATTATGTTAATCACTATTATTGAACACGGAATGAGTCCATGTAACTTAATATGCGATTTGTTCAGCACATTTTTACTCCTGAACTTATTTCGGCTTGCCACAATAAAGGTGCTGAATACTCTTTGACATTTCTGCTTTACAGTGTTTATTCATTTCTAAAATGTTCTACAAATAAATCTCCACTTTGACATTTTGGGGTATTGTGTGTAGATCAGTGACACAAAATCTAAATGTAATGAATTTGAACTTCATGCTGTACACAACAAAATGTAGAAAAAGTAAAGGGGTGTGAATACTTCTGAAGGCAAAGTATTGGCCATTGAGAGGCTTTGAAGATACCAGTCGGCCATATTAGGAGCAGTGAATGGAATTCTACAGTATTTCAAATAAATGTTTTAAGGACAAAATTACATGTATTTAAGTAGTTGTTCTTGTAGTGTAGACAGTAACATTAGTAATCTAAAAAAATATATACTTTAAGGATTTGTTTTAAATATATTTTTTTATGTTTATGTTTAGCTCACATAAAGTATGCATTAAGGTGTCTGTAATAGAATAAATGTGTCAAAAACAAATGTAGACATTAATAAATGCATTTCTATAGCTTCCCAAATATTTTTACGACGTTGGGGGAGTGTCAAGACATCATCCTCTATCAGTCATCTAGTGTATATATAAACCATTGGTTAAGTCTTTTACATCTCAACGGGTCACAGTCCCAATGTAGCAGTAAGAACAGAATAGGAGATAGTTAACATACCTTCTGTCTGCAGGGCCAGTCAGTGAGTCCATAAGGAAGACATTAGATGGTGCCTCTCTCGCTAAGTATCCAGTCTGCAGGGATGGAGGCTGCAGTAGGAGGTGCGGTGCCCAGGTCCCAGAGCTTGTGTGTAACAAACCATTTGAAATTACGAATTTCAGGAACCCTGAACCAATAGGATCATCTTCATAGGTGAAGCACTCCCAGACACCACAGATTATCAGCTTTTCTTATCTGAGCTCCTGAGCCGCGCCCATTACCCTGGCTGCTGGTCAGCCCATAGCTAAATATTCTGGGTTCTGTTGCAGGTCAGACCATAACCAGGGGTTTTGCACGTCAGCCCATAGACAGAGGTTTTGCACGTCAGCCCATAGACATAGGTTCTGCAGGTCAGCCCATAGACAGAGGTTCTGCAGGTCAGCCCATATCCAGAGGTTCTGCAGGTCAGCCCATATCCAGAGGTTCTGCAGGTCAGCCCGTCAGATCCCATACATACCCATGCATCTGTTATTAGAAGGCTGAGATTAAGGAACATTCCTCTCTCTCTATTCACACAACTGCCCGAGCCTTGCAGTAGTGAATCCCGCTGTTACTGCTGTTCTTTTGAAGTTTCTGAGGGAATGTTCCCTGAGTCTTGCTCTCTCTTCTGTCTGTCTGTCTTTCTGGAGGCTAACCTATCACTGTGGCTCTGGGATGTCTACCTTCTCTTCCTACCTCCTGGATTTACTGAGGGCTGGGAGTGTCAGCGAGCCATACACCCCCCTCACAGAGTCACCCCCCCCATTCCCCCCACCCATGACACAGATAGTATTACTGCGGCTCCAATAGTTCCTGTCATTAGGGACTCCTGGGATGAAACCCAGCCTGAGATATCGACCCGTCAACAAAGCTGAAAGTGGATATGCTGGCCTGAGTTGGAACCACAGCTAGCTTTATCCAGCAGCACTGGCAGGGATGAGCACAGTGGAACTTGTTAATCCTGATCTGATTCCATCAGTAGTGACTTTCCTGTATGGGACTAGGACACGGCTGTATGGGGCTAGGACACGGCTGTATGGGGCTAGGACACGGCTGTATGGGGCTAGGACACGGCTGTATGGGGCTAGGACACGGCTGTATGGGGCTAGGACACACCTGTATGGGGCAAGGACAAGGCTGTATGGGGCTAGGACACGGCTGTATGGGGCTAGGACACGGTTGTATGGGGCTAGGACACGGCTGTATGGGGCTAGGACACGGCTGTATGGGGCTAGGACACGGCTGTATGGGGCTAGGACACGGCTGTATGGGGCTGGGGTTGTATAGGGCTCGGATAGGCAGCAGACTGTGTATCTCTTCACAGACGGCCTGGTGAATGAGAAGGTCAAACAGCTCTGTTTCTTGTAACAGATTAAACACACAGATGATCTGCAGTGGATCCTGGGAGATTTACTGACATAGAGCCTCCAGATGTGGAGAGCAGAGCAGATAAAAGACTTCAGCCTGGATTGAGATACCTCAATACTGCTGTCTGCCTGACGCCTACTGACGTTTGGGAGTATGGACGGCTGCAGAGGAACAAGAGGCTTGTGTGTAACAAACAATTTAAAATTCTGAAATTCAGGAACCCTGAACCAATAGGATAATCTTCATAGGTGAAACACTCCCAGACACCACAGATTATCAGCTTTTCTTATCTGAGCTCCTGAGCCGCGCCCATTACCCTGGCTGCAGGTCAGCCCATAGCTAAATATTCTGGGTTCTGTTGCAGGTCAGACCATCACCAGAGGTTCTGCAGGTCGGCCCATAGACAGAGGTTCTGCGGGTCAGCACATAACCAGAGGTTCTGCAGGTCAGCCCATAGCTAAATATTCTGGGTTCTGTTGCAGGTTAGACCATCACCAGGGGTTCTGCAGGTCAGCCCATAGCTAAATATTCTGGGTTCTGTTGCAGGTTAGACCATCACCAGGGGTTCTGCAGGTCAGCCCATAGACAGAGGTTCTGCAGGTCAGCACATAACCAGAGGTTCTGCAAGTAAGCCCATAGGCAGAGGTTCTGCAGGTCAGCCCATAGACAGAGGTTCTGCAGGTCAGCCCATAGACAGAGGTTCTGCAGGTCAGCCCATAGACAGAGGTTCTGCAGGTCAGCCCATAGACAGAGGTTCTGCAGGTCAGCCCATAGACAGAGGTTCTGCAGGTCAGCCCATAGACAGAGGTTCTGCAGGTCAGCACATAGACAGAGGTTCTGCAGGTCAGCACATAGACAGAGGTTCTGCAGGTCAGCACATAGACAGAGGTTCTGGGTTCTGTTTCTCTGCCTCTACATGAAGGATCATGTTACTTCCTCCTGGAGTAGCATGTCAGGCCTAATTCCATTCAAACAGGCAATAATGGGCTTTCCCCAAATCCCTGCAGTCACAGCCCAGCCCCTTTGGAGCCCTGCTGCTCAGAAAAAAACTCAAGGGAAGAAAACATCTGAAGCTCCATCCCACTGTAACGGTAACTAGAGATTTTACTGTACTGTAACTCAGTTAGACAAGATAGAAGATCCCATCGGTTCAGAGTTTTTCCCCCTCCTACCTGATGTCCCTTTCCTGGCGCTGCATGAGACACATCTGCTTTGATTTCCGTATATATTTTTGTCACGTGAGTGCAGTACGAGCAGATCTTCAGAAGACGGGCCGAACATGAGCCCTGTTCAAATCAGTAACAGCGGATGATGTAGCAGAGAGAGAGACAGAGAGAGAGATAGAGGTCAGGAGAAAAGATGTGGAGACCAGATGCCCAGCATATCAGCACCGTCTCTCTCACCGTAATGTAATGTGAGGTGGAACTGTGTTCTCTAGCCTGGTGCAGTCTGTCCCACACTGCAGGAACTATGGCACTAACGTGCTACCATACACTATTTAGACAATGGCAATCTGCATTCACAAATGTTTATCCTGAAATCCTTTGGATTTTGCATCGCAAACAATGTTTGCTTTTCTGCTACACATAACTAAAGAGCCTCACCCTCTGTTCCAAAAGGCGGTGTGGAACTACAGAGATTTTCTTACTGTTTCTGAGATGCAGAATCTAATTTGTTAGCCTCTTCTATGCATGAGATTCAGTTGGTTTTATACCTGACACTTGGCTAGCATTGAAAACTGGGAAACTTTTCCCCTTTTATATATATATATTTTTTTCTCTTTGTATTTTGAACTGTGGCCTGTGTTTTCCCTTCCATTTGCTCCTCAGTGAGTGAGCAGAGAGCCCAGGATCCCACAGTGCAAGGCCCTCTCCTCTCCTCCGCTCCCAAACGGCTTTTTAATCATTCCCAGACAGGGTAGTGATGGTGCTGGGGAGAGGGTGGGGGGTGCCGTGGCCTTGGGGCCGTAGCCGCTCTAGGCTCAGTAGATGGCTCCCCTCTCCTCAGTCATCTGTCAGTGTGCGGACGGAGGAAATGGCTGTATTTAAGGCAGAGGATACAGTTTCATCCCCGATTACATCTCTCCTGTGTTTACCGATCTGTTCACAGAGGAAGATCTCGTCCCGAATGCCACCCTATTCCCTATTTAGTGCACTACTTTTGACCAGAGCCCATAGGGCTCTCCTCAAAAGTAGTGCACATGTTGCCATTTGGGATGCATCCGAAGAGAGCAGGCGCACTCACACATGCAGGGCAGAGATTCAGCTTTTTATAGCCAGCACATCTCTTTGAAAGGATTCAATGACCTTAATGCCTTCTTTGTTATGTTACTTCAATTAGAAAAAATCGAATGTGCGATGTCCATTTGAATTGCAACTGAGACTGGCCTTGCAGAGAGATCCATGTGTTTCTCAGAGACGCTGTCGCTTTTTATTGCATTAAAGGGGCGGATTTTATTGTACAGGTTTTTTCGTTTTGGAAATGTTTTTTGGGGTTTGTGAAGCTTTCGTGGCAAAGTGTTCCATAATTGTTGTTTTATTACTACGTTATTGTTACTTTATTGCCTCCATGTGATTTTTATTGAAAATTAGCCCATTGATATGTTTTTATAGCCATCGCCTAGTAGCGCTGATTAGAATGTAATGAGCTCTGGGCTTTTACGTCTTGAACTGTTTACAGACTGTGTTTGAATAGCAAAAGCGACATCAGACAGCCCTGTTTCATTCTGTGGCAGAGGGGTAAGTATTTGAAGTAGGTGGTGTTAGTACACACGCAAGCTATCAGAGAGTAATATAGTATTCTAATCCAAGTCAAAAGGTTTTCGCCAAAACGGAATCTCTCCAGCGTCTTGAAAAGGTCACCTCACTTAACTTTGTGGAAGGCTTTGTCTGACATACAGCCATGGAGCCAGTATAAACAACTAACTATCCAACGTTTCTCCTCTCCGCTCCTCTTTCTATCTTCCTCTCCTTGTCTTCTCTTCCTTCTGTCTCAGGAGTGGCAGAACTCGATCCAGAAAAATGCCGGCCTCGCCTTCATCGAGCTCATCAACGAGGGAAGGTATGTATCATGTTCAGACACACACACACCATATGTCTTACTATCCTTGTGGGGTCCTAAAATGTATTTCCATTCTAGATCCTATTTTCCCTAAACCTAACCCTGAACATAAATCTAACTCCTAAACCTAACCCCTAACCCTAATTGTAACCCTAACCCCTAAGCTTAAAATAGGCTTTGTCCTCGTGGGGACATGGGAAATGTCCTCACGAGGGAGATAGTTCCTTGCCTTACTATCCTTGTGAGGACTCTTGTGGATTTCTGATACACACACACACACACACCAGCTCTGAACAGGTTGTTAGGTCCAGTGGCAGCAATAGATTAGCAGTAAGCTGCTGGCCCCTAGAGCGTGGGGTGCTGTACTGTATCATGTAAGAATTTTTGTGCTCTATAGGGGTTAAGGTAAATAAGATTGGTGTGACAGAGTGATGTAACAATATCAACACAATAGTGTTTCCCCTCTATCTGTGTGTTCCCCACCCCTCTCTGTGAGTGTAGCAGGCTCAGATCAGGCAGGGTGTTATAGAACAGATCAGCCTCCAACTCCATCTGGTGACCCGTCTGTGTAACCCTCTTACATCCAAACTGCCCAGCTCCAGCCCTATACCCCAGCTATACCCCAGTGCAACCTCACTGTTCCCAACCCAGCACAGTCTTAGCCTTCTCAGGCACCTCCTGTCCGGCCTCTTTATCCAGGCCCCCTGTCCGGCCTGGATAAAGAGCCTTACTCAGTGGGGGCCACTCTGCTGCACGGCTACTCTATCACTCTACTGCTCTGTCACGTGGTGCTGTCCAGGGTGCTGCTGGCAGATCTCATTTCTCCTGCATCTGAGCTGTGTCCCAAATAGCACCCTATTACCTATGTAGTGTGTAGTGCTGAGCGAATAGTTATTTTTGAGGTTGTTTTGGTTCGATTATTAAACAATTTTTTATTTGGTTTCAATAAATAAATAAAAAACATGCACAATGCGCTATGTGTGTTGAATGCTGTAACAACACAGAATAAAACAATGAATAAAAGTCCCATGATGGAAGTGACTGCCCATTACTCCTTATCACTTAATAATAATTTATTCAAATGATTTACTTTAATAACATATTTCAGTTGTTGTGTATTTTACATTTGTTTTATTTGATTACTTATTTATTTCCTTCCAAGTCATAATCAGCTGCTGTTTATGCTGTCTGACAAAATCGCAATTTGAGTTTGTTCAAAGGAAATAAGGAATACTTTTATGACTGCTGAATACCAACTATCATTCACTTAGATTGTGTATTTTCAGGAAGCAACTGCTCTCTAATCCCTCTCCATCGTGCATTCTTCTCTCCCTATCCATGTCTGCCCACACTAACCTAACGTAGCAGGCTTAAAATAAACACACAGACCGGACAAATAGGCACGCAATGGATTATGGTCGTTGTAGTTAATTATCACGTTTTCTGCACTGAACTATGTAGAATATTGGCCTGTTGGAAACAACAACTCCCTGCTACATCGCACAGTTCGAGCTTGATTTGATTTATCTCTAGAGAATTTGCGCAATGTGCTCATTGAGCTCACAGAAAGAAGCAGAACTAAATGAAATTCAAATAATTTAACCAATGTCAGTCAATTAGTTGGTTAATAACAGAAATTCCAGTTAATCGCTCAGCACTAGTAGTGCACTATATAGGGAATATGGTGCCATTTGGGACGGAGACCTGCTATCTCTAAACAACCAGCATACCAGCCCGCTGCAGTCCTCTGAACTATAATCAACCAGCTAACCAACCAGCTGCAGTCCTCTGAACTATAATCAACCAGCTAACCAACCTGTCCTGTAGAGCTCTCTAACCTATCAGCTAACCAACTAGCTAAACTAACCAGCTAACTACAATCCTAGTTTAGAACACTAAGGTCTAAATAAGAGGAGATAAAGAATTGTTCAGAACTCAGTGTAGTTGTAGTTTAAAGCTGGTTGACACTAGTATGATGAATGCAGTTCTGAGGATGCTTCCCAAATAGCATAGTACACTAGTACACTACATTTAACCAGGGCTCTATAATGGAAATAGGTTGCCATTTGTGATGCAGAAAGAGGGTATCAGAAGCCTTGTAATTGAAACAAAGCAGACCTAATTTGGTGTAAAATGGCATAAAATCTCCACATAGTAGCCTGGCTGTTTTGGATGATTAAAAAGATTGAAGCGAGGGTAGAAGCAGGTGGAGTGTACACCAGGGAGGCTGAGGAGTCAGTCATGGGAGGAGAGGAGGCAATCAGGGCCAGAGACGACAGGGAGAGATGGAGATGAGGTTGGAGGGTCAGAAGGGAGGGGTTTGTGTGTCTGTCTATATTTCTGTGTGTTCCAGGTTGTTGTGTCATGCTAGGAAGGACCACATCATTGTGTTGACTGACTGACTGTCTAGTATTCTGTCTTTCTGTCTGTCTGTTCCATGATTCTGTTTCATGCTATTAAGGACCGCATACTTTGTGTTGACTGACTGACTGCCTAGAGTTCTGTATCTGTTCCAGATTGCTGTGTCATGCTATGAAGGACCACATCGTGCGTGTTGCCAACGAGGCAGAGTTCATCCTCAACAGACAGAGAGCAGAAGACGTCCATAAACACGCTGAGTTTGAGGTACAGTACCTAATCTAACCTAGTCAACTGACTACAGCAGCCTCGCCAGTCCTTGCTCTGGAGTGACTGACTTCAGTGGTGCATCCCAAATGACACCCTGTTCCCTACATAGTGCACTAATTTTGACCAGGGCCCATAGAAATAGAGTGGCATTTGGGAGCCATCCCGGGTCTGTGAGAGAATAGTGCTGGATTAGCAGCAGCTCAGTACTCCTGTAGTCCCTGTGTCTCTCCAGGAGGATTATGGCCCTATCATTAGGCCACTCTAAGGGATTATAATAACCAGCCTGCTAGCAATATTAGTAAGCAGACTAAATGATACGCCAGCTTCATTCATATCTGGTCTTTATTAACTTTAAGCCCGTCCAACAGTGTAATGAGTCTACCCCAGAGACGGTACTTACCCCACATATCAAACACACTGCCTGTTCTCACTACAAAGCATCAGAACACCAACACTCTCATTATTGATTTCTGTAGGAATTAGAGGTCGTCTGCAGTAATTAGACAGTATCTGCATGCCAAATGGCACCCTATTTTCTTTATAGTGAGCTACTTTTTTATCGGGACACAATAGTCTCTGGGCAAACGTAGTGCACCATATAGGGAATAGGGTTCTGTTTGGGGCACAGAGTGTCTTTAGTAATGCCAATTTCCGTGTCTAATGAATTCTTTATTAAATGGAAGGAAGCCTGAGAAGGAAAGGAGAAAGGAGCAGTTTTCTGAACTCAGGGAGATGCTCAGTTTAGAGGAATGTCATGCCTCTTTTAGACAGCAGGTAGAGCTGCTCTCTCTCTCTTTCTCACTCTCTCTATATATATATTTCTCTCTCTCTCTCTTTCTCTCTCTCTCTCTCTCTCTCTCTCTCTCTCTCTCTCTCTCTCTCTATATATATATATATATATATATATATATATATATATATACAGTGGGGCAAAAAAGTATTTAGTCAGCCACCAATTGTGCAAGTTCTCCCACTTAAAAAGATGAGAGAGGCCTGTAATTTTCATTAAAAGTAATTTTCATCATCAAATCACATTGTAGGATTTTTAATGATTTTATTTACAAATTATGGTGGAAAATAAGTATTTGGTCAATAACAAAAGTTTATCTCAATACTTTGTTAAATACCCTTTGTTGGCAATGACAGAGGTCAAACGTTTTCTGTAAGTCTTCACAAGGTTTTCACACACTGTTGCTGGTATTTTGGCCCATTCCTCCATGCAGATCTCCTCTAGAGCAGTGATGTTTTGGGGCTGTTGCTGGGCAACATGGACTTTCAACTCCCTCCAAAGATTTTCTATGGGGTTGAGATCTGGAGAGGACCTTGAAATACTTCTTACGAAGCCACTCCTTCGTTGCCCGGGCGATGTGTTTGGGATCATTGTCATGCTGAAAGACCCAGCCACGTTTCATCTTCAATGCCCTTGCTGATGGATGGCCCCATTCATTCTTTCCTTTACACGGATCAGTCGTCCTGGTCCCTTTGCAGAAAAACAGCCCCAAAGCATGATGTTCCCACCCCCATGCTTCACAATAGGTATGGTGTTCTTTGGATGCAACTCAGCATTCTTTGTCCTCCAAACACGACGAGTTGAATTTTTACCAAAAAGTTATATTTTGGTTTCATCTGACCATATGACATTCTCCCAATCTTCTTCTGGATCATCCAAATGCTCTCTAGCAAACTTCAGACGGGCCTGGACATGTACTGGCTTAAGCAGGGGGACACGTCTGGCACTGCAGGATTTGAGTCCCTGGCGGCATAGTGTGTTACTGATGGTAGGCTTTGTTACTTTGGTCCCAGCTCTCTGCAGGTCATCCACTAGGTCCCCCCGTGTGGTTCTGGGATTTTTGCTTGTGATCATTTTGACCCCACGGGGTGAGATCTTGCGTGGGGCCCCAGATCAAGGGAGATTATCAGTGGTCTTGTATGTCTTCCATTTCCTAATAATTGCTCCCACTGTTCATTTCTTCAAACCAAGCTGCTTACCTATTGCAGATTCAGTCTTCCCAGCCTGGTGCAGGTCTACAATTTTGTTTTTGGTGTCCTTTGACAGCTCTCTGGTCTTGGCCATAGTGGAGTTTGGAGTGTGACTGTTTGAGGTTGTGGACAGGTGTCTTTTATACTGATAACAAGTTCAAACATGTGCCATTAATACAGGTAACGAGTGGACAGAGGAGTCTCTTAAAGAAGAAGTTACAGGTCTGTGAGAGCCAGAAATCTTGCTTGTTTGTAGGTGACCAAATACTTATTTTCCACCATAATTTGCAAATAAATTCATAAAAAATCCTACAATGTGATTTTCTGGATTTCTTTTCTCATTTTGTCTGTCATAGTTGAAGTGTACCTATGATGAAAATTACAGGCCTCTCTCATCTTTTTAAGTGGGAGAACATGCACAATTGGTGGCTGACTAAATACTTTTTTGCCCCACTGTATATAAATATATATATATTTATATCTCTTTCTCACTTTCTTTAATTATCATCAAGAAAAGGTAGGGAGTGGGATGACACAAAGTCGCTAGTCATATTGGAAGTGTCTTACCCAAGTACACACACACACACACACACACACACACACACACACACACACACACACACACACACACACACACACACACACACACACACACACACACACACACAGACCCTTCTTCTACCTCTGTTAGTAGCTTGTACATGTGAGGAGTGATGGGTTTCTTATCTTGGGGCAGCAGCCTTCCTCAAACAGCTGTTAGATATCCTGTAGTCCTCTGCTAGAGGCTCCTTGACCTGCAAGATCAACTGGAGGAGACGGATAGATATGCAATGTCACCAGTAGCGAGGGAGGCTGCATCTCAAATGACACCCTATTCCCTGTACAGTGCACTACTTCTGACCAGGGCCCATAGGGTGCCATTTGAGAAACACCCAGAGATTACCTGGCCCTCATCCCTCCTCTGGCCTCATCCCTTCTGTCTGACAACTCTAGACAGTCTACACTTTTCATCCAGCCATGTCTCTACTTTATTACCCCTCAAAACCCCTCCCACACTCTACCCTCTATCCCCAGACAGATAGACATTTTTACATTAGGTTGGTGTCAGAGCAGCAGCCTCATATCCTGTTAAGTGATAAATAAGGTTTGATATTTGTCACAGCGTCACATAGTAACGTGAGATGACAAGCAGAGATTGAGTTATCTGCCATTTGAAGAATATGTTGAGGCATAATATCCGACACAATTCAAATATAGGGCCGGAAATTCAATTCACTTCCAGCTTCTGTTAGCAAATTAGATTGAGTATATGAGCAGGAAGGAGCAGCCCCGTGGCGATGCAGCAAGACAATCTTATTTTAGCAGGGAGAAGATGAAGTCAGATCCTGATCGGCTCCTCTAGAATCCAGATGACCTTTTTAGATGCTTCTACATTGCCTGTAGGAGATCACTGGGTGAGTCCCACCCTATTCCATATATAGTGCACTACTTTTTACCATAGCCATATGGGTCCTGGTTAAAACGAGTGTACTATAAAGGGAATAGAGTGCCGTTTGGTACGAAGGCACTGACTCCACTTCAACATAACACATCAACGCATCACACAAATGATCATTTATACATGTAGGCTACAGTACAGGCTACTTCTCTTTGTTATCCAACCTGCCCTTCATCCACAGACACAGTTTAGTTACATATAGGGACAGATTGTTTATTATGACCCCTATGTAAACAGATGGGATTAAAGCTTTCTAACGGAAAAATTCCTCTCTTTTTCTCCATGTGAAACAAAGGACATTAGCAGACGGCAACAGTGTTTAAATCCCTCTTCACTAACATGTTCCCTGCTGATGTAGTGGAGCAGAGATTGGCTCTGTTAACCTTAACAGCACATGCTATAATATCTACTCACACGTGCACACAAACACACACACACACTATAATTTCCTCTGTGGATCTATTGAATGGTTTTCATTTATCTTCCCTCACCACACACTTTGTGTAGCTTCCTAGCAGGACACACACACATTTACATGTTTGAATGCAGTATCTAATTTCGCAGGATTGCAATGGAGGAAACACAAGGACATATTAATACAAACATAACATAGCCATGCTAGCACCATGCTAACACCAGACAGACAGTTATATTTGACAGATACCTTTCAAGACACTCAAGGACACCTTACTTTAAAAGTACATACAATCAAAGTGCAAGTAATATCAAATCCCAGTGATGGATACTGTCCGGTTTTAGCATAATGTTAACACCTAGCATGGTGTTGGCATTTTGTTAGCAGGGTGTTAGCATAATCTTAATGCTTAGCATGGTTAGCATTATGTTAGCATGGCATTAGCATGGCTATGTTTATAATAAAATGGCTCCTTGTGTTCCCTCCATCAGTCTAACTGTGCCCAGTACACTGCTGATCGGAGGGAGGAGGAGAAGATGTGTGATCACCTGATCAGCGCTGCCAAGCACAGAGACCATGTGACTGCCAACCAGCTTAAACAGAAGATACTCAACATCCTCACCAATAAGCATGGAGCCTGGGGCAGCCTGGCACAGAGGTAAGACCCAGGGCTATGGTATAGAGCTGGGGCTGAAGGATAAGCTTTGGGCTGGGGTATAGGGCTGGGGCTGAAGGATAGGCTTTGGGCTAGGGTATAGGGCTGGGGCTGAAGGATAGGCCTTGAGCTGGGGTATATGGCTGGGGCTGAAGGATAGGCCTCACCAACAAACAGGCTGGATAGCAGAACTCCCAGTATTAGCTGTACAATTAGTGTAGTACTGGGAAGGAATGACCACCAGCTAATGTCATTTACCCAGCATCCACCAGATGATCGTGGACTACAAGGAAAAGGAGGGCCGAGCACGCCCCCATTCTCATCGATAGGCTTTAGTGGAATAGGTTAAGAGCCTCATGTTCCTTGGTGTTCACATCACCAACAAACTATCATGATCCAAACACACCAAGACAGTCGTGAAGAGGGCACGACAATGCCTTTTCCCCCTTAGGAGACTAAAAGATTTGGCATGGGTCCTCAGATCCTCAAAAAGTTATACAGCTGCACCATCGAGAGCATCATTGACTGGTTGCACTTCAGAGGGTAGTGCGTATGGCCCAGTACATCACTGGGGCCATGCTTCCTGCTATCCAGGATCTCTATACCAGGCAGTGTCAGAGGAAGGACCAAAAATTGCCAAAGACTCCAGCCACCCTACTCATAGACTGTTCTCTCTGCTACTGCACGGTAAGTGGTACCGCAGTGCCACGTCTAGGTCCAAAAGGCTTCTGAACAGCTTCTAACCCCAAGCCATAAGACTGCTGAACAGCTGATCAAATGGCTACCTGGACTATTTGTTTTGACTCCCCCCGCCCCCTTTTTTTTATGCTGCTGCAACTCGCTGTTTACTATCTATTATCTATACATAGTCATTTTACACCCACCTACATGTACATATTACCTAAATTATCTCGACTAACCTGTACACCCGCACATTGACTCTGTACCGGTACCCCCTTTATATAGCCTCGTTATTGTAATTTTATTCTTGGTCTTTTATTTTTACCTTAGTTTATTTAGTAAATATTTTTTCTTAACTCTTATTATTCTCAAAACTGCATTGTTGTTTAAAGGCTTGTAAGTAAGCCATTTCATGGTGAGAGTTACAATTCTTGTATTTGGCGCATGTGACAAATACAATTTGATTTGATGTTGATCAGGGACCAGGTCAACTAACTCAATAACAGACAAAGAGACTGAACCCCCCTCGGGACCGACCACCGGTCAAACAGACTGGGGGTGGGGTTGGGGGGGAGTTGTGTTTGTGTGCATGCGTGTGTGTGTGTGTGTGTGTGTGTGTGTGTGGAGTGTTGTAGAATCTCTCAGCAACCCTCTCAGTCACACAGCAGAACACCTGGTGGTGGTTGGTGGTCAGAGTAATTCCCTCCACACCTCTCCCCTGGGCCTTGAAAACTACAGATCCTTGGAGCCTTAGCTCTGCTTCCCACCACACACACACACACACACACACACACACACACACACACACACACACACACACACACACACACACACACACACACACACACACAGTGGTTGAAGGGGGCCAGTGCTGAATAGGGATGCTATGGATGCTTAAACCAGCAATCTGAGCAGTGTCCATTTGTCCAACTACGTGGGAAATCCTCTAAAGTTGAATTAGGCGTACGACAAGGTTTTGTTCTTAGACCCCGACTACTGTTCGCTCTATGTTTCCCCCTGTTACTGTCACGACGACACATGACATGCATGTTCGTTGGGATGTTGATGACATTGGCCATGATCTGTTAGGAAGCTCCTTATAAAACAAGATTTTATGCCAGGGAAGTATGTTAGGAACAAATTCTGTATTCACAATGACGACCTGGCGAGTGGCAAGTGCAGCAAAGGTCCTGTCAAATGTTGCCTTCCTTACAGAAAGAACTCTTTCAGTAATTGACTACCCTCACTGAAACAGTAGCTTGGCTTTCCTTATTGGATTTTGCAAATGCAATACAGATGGTTAAATATGTTCACGGACATACAGATGGTTAGCTATATTCATTAAGGGGATGTTGTTTACTCACATCGATAGAAAACACATCTGGATCATGTTTTGAGGGCTTTAGGAATTCTGCTGTGTTGTCAGATGTTTGTTGAAAAAATACAATAAACCTTCATTTAGTTTGTAAGGAGATTTCAATTGATTGAATTGAATGATTTGAGGAGTGTTTTAATGACTGCTGGTACTCTCCATGGGTTGTGTGGCGTATAGATTTAGTGATTTATACATGCATCATCCCACCTGACAAACACAGTCCTGGAAACAGATGCAATTACCTCAGAAAGATGCACATTTACCATCATTGGACCATTCATCTATGGGTAAGTCTGACTCCCAAATGGCTCTCTTTTCCCTATACTGTATAGTGCACTACTTTTGACCAGAGCCCTATTTCCCCATGCAGCTGTACCTTACATATTGCACTACTTTTAACCAGAGTAGACAACCCGAATAGGGAAAAAGGTGCCGTTTGGATGCAAACTATAGTACAGATTGAATTACAGCTGGAATGTTATTATAATAATATAGATATCCTTACCTACAGTAGTTCATGCAACTAAATGCCTTACTTCACCCTCCTACCAGATGTTGGAACATTGTGTATATATTTGCACACACACAGTATGTTTGATTATATGCCATGCAGTTCTGATAGAGAAATTCATAAAACAGACCAAACAGGCGTATAAGTAAAGTAACCTTGGCAAAACATAGAAGATTGAATTGCGGGCTGCTACTGTAGATTTACGTATTCAAATATTTATAGAATGTATCTCCGGGGATAGCATTAGTATTGGAACAAAAGGTTGCTGAGCGGGGGAGCATTGTAAATGATACTGCAAAACTTCCAACAAATACCCATTTAATGGTGACCTGCTGGAGAAGAAAAATGATGCAATATGTTCATGAGCTCAGGGCAGTGTAGCAGCTCAGCCTTATTCAATGCTACATTAACTTTTGCTGCTCTTGTAAAATAGAAAACCCTCCAGCATTCTGAAAGGGCTGTGTGTAATTTGTGACGCTGGTTGAAAGAGTGTGTGTGCGTGCGTGAGTAGGTGTGAATGCTTGCCTGCACAGAGATTGTTTTTACTTTAACCCTAACTCCTGACGGGAGACTAGCCAGAGGATATTGATCTGTGTTGAGCGTTTTAGCAACAGAATTCTATATTTAAAAAACTCACCCAGGTTAAACTACAGCTAATGACTATAGTGTACATTTTATTGAAGGTTTTTACACAACTATAGTATTTTGAATTAGTAGACACCATTATGATCGTAACTCTTTGTGACGAGGAGACACTGCACATGGACGGAAAGCCAATGGGTGCATCCCAAATGGTACCCTATTCCCTGGTCTAAATTAGTGCACCACATAGAGAATAGGATGCCATTTGGGATACATACATAGTCTCTCTGCGATCATATAACCTATTATAAGAATTAACCAGATGAGCCCAAGAGGTGGTAGGGCTGTGTTAAGGCAGTGTGATCAGCCCAGGAGGTGGTAGGGCTGTGTTAAGGCAGTGTGATCAGCCCAGGAGGTGGTAGGGCTGTGTTAAGGCAGTGGGATCAGCCCAGGAGGTGGTAGGGCTGTGTTAAACAAGGCAGTGTGATCAGCCCAGGAGGTGGTAGGGCTGTGTTAAGGCAGTGGGATCAGCCCAGGAGGTGGTAGGGCTGTGTTAAGGCAGTGTGATCAGCCCAGGAGGTGGTAGGGCTGTGTTAAACAAGGCAGTGTGATCAGCCCAGGAGGTGGTAGGGCTGTGTTAAGGCAGTGTGATCAGCCCAGGAGGTGGTAGGGCTGTGTTAAGGCAGTGTGATCAGCCCAGGAGGTGGTAGGGCTGTGTTAAACCAGGCAGTGGGATCAGCCCAGGAGGTGGTAGAGCTGTGTTAAGGCAGTGTGATCAGCCCAGGAGGTGGCAGGGCTGTGTTAAGGCAGTGGGATCAGTCCAGGAGGTGGTAGGGCTGTGTTAAACAAGGCAGTGGGATCAGCCCAGGAGGTGGTAGGGCTGTGTTAAGGCAGTGGGATCAGCCCAGGAGGTGGTAGGGCTGTGTTAAGGCAGTTTATCAGCCTAGTAGGCTGTTGGATCATACTTTCTGCTTGCCTGATGATGAATGTGCAGTGTATTGAGTCGACATCACAAAATCAATAGTGTTCAAATTGAAACAGTATAGGGTTTTATTGATCTGCTGTGCTAAATCACAACGAGAAGCCTTTGATGCAGCTCTGAGACAGCTCCCCTCCACTCCCTCCTCACCCCTCTTTCCCTCTTCCTCCTCTCCTCCCTCTCTCCCCCTCCTCCCATCACGGCACCCATTCAGTTTGAGCTTCACACTGATAAATCAAGTTGAAAATTGGATGTTAGAATTTTCTCCAGTGAGAGACTGATTTTCTCTGGCCCCTCCTCCCTCTGCTGCGACCCCCTGACCCCTGTCACTGGATTATAAAGTTCAGCATTGTCAAGAGAAAGGAGACGTCAAGGCAAGGCTGATTAATTCATTCTAGAATATTACACAGTGTCTTTAACTTCCAGTCTTAAACTATGATAATAACCATCCTTGAAGACAAGGCAAGTTTGTATTTATCCTCTTATTTACTATTGTGAATGTCAATATCGTTTAGTAATAGTATAATATGTTGGCTTTGTTTTTATAGAAATGGAACTATAAAACCTTTCACTCAGTCACATCTACCTCTGATCTACCTGCATTCTGCGAACTATCTTTTGACACATTATTCAAGTTTGTTACATACTGGGTTGCGTTGGTTAGAGCGTTGGACTTGTAACCAAAAGATTTCAAGATCGCATCCCCGAGCTGACAAGGTAGAAATCTGTTGTTCTGCCTCTGAACAAGGCAGTTAACCCACTGTTCCTAGGCCGTCATTGAAAATAAGAATTGGTTCTTAACTGACTTGACTAATTAAATAAAGGTAAAAAAAAAAAAATCTGCATCTCCATTGACACTAAAGTCCACCACTGTCTGCATCCCAAAAGGCACCCTGTTCCCTATATAGTGCACTAACTTTGACCAGAGCCCTGTGAACCATGGTAAAATATATTACACTATATAGGGAATAGGGTGCCATTTCAGATGCAACCCAGGCATTCCAACATGTTCCAACATGGCCGTCTTAACAGGATGTAGAGCAGGTGGAAGCAGACAGACAGACATACAGACACAGACAGGACGTCCTTTGTTCCAAGGTGTCACTGTTGACATCACTAGCTGCCTAAATCCCCCCTCTACAGACCTTAACCCAACCTGGCTGAGCTATCGATTGTCAACATTGCAACATTGCTCCTGTATAATTACTTTTTCGGTAGCGGAAGGAATGGAGGAGAGAGCGGTGGCATATATTGATCCTTGTTGAGGGGAGTGGAACGGGCGTTTCCCTTGACTAACAGAGAGTTTCATCTCTCAGTCTCTGATGAATGGCAACACTTTGCCTGTGGATAATAACTTAGTGATGGAATGGACCCTTCAGTCACTGGCTGCCTGGCTAAGCACTCCGCTGTCTCGCCTCGCCGGGTTATCCATTCTAATAGCAGCTCTGACGAGGAAGAGAGGAAAGATTTGTGGGGGGGGAGGTAGATCAAGGTCTCTCTGGGTCCTGTGAGAAGGTATATGGAGGACCAGTGAATATGATCCTGCTGGACATGATGGTTCATTTAGAAAATCAATGCAGCAGGAACCCTAACACAGCCTTGGTGATGTCTGTCCTCTGTATCTATGTATATCCAAGAGGGGAAAACAACATATTTGTAGTGGTAGTAAAGTTCCTTTGTTTTAGCTCTTCTTTTTCTGTCTGCTTTTATTTGTTGTTGACCTACTGTACAGCAGCTCCTCCCTGGGGGTGGAGTTAACCTTGCAGCCAGATAATTACCTCTGAAGGAGAGCATTCACACTATCATCAGTTATAGGGCAGCAGAGAGAGAGGAGAAAGCTGGGAGGTGAGCCCCACCTCTGATGAAAGATTAATGTTCTACTGCGCTGGCAGGGAGGGGTTCAGACGTACTAAAACTCTGCTGTAGACTGTAGTGTCACTGTTACTGACTGTCACTGACTGTAGTCTGACTGTTACAGACTTTAGTTTGACTGTAGTCTGACTGTTACTGACTGTATTCTGACTGTCACTGACTCTAGTCTCACAGTTACTGACTGTAGTCTCACTGTTACTGACTGTTACTGACTAGTCTGACTGATTCTGACTTTTACTGACAGTTGCTGACTGTTACTGACTGTAATCTCATTGTTACTGACTGTAATCTCATTGTTACTGACTGTCACTGACTGTAGTCTCACTGTTACTGACTGTAATCTAACTTTTACTGACTGTAATCTCATTGTTACTTACTGTCACTGACTGTAGCCTGACTCTTACTGACTAGTCTGACTGTCACTGACTGTAGTCGGACTGTTACTGACTGTATTCTGACTGTTTCTAACTTTAGTCTGACTTTTACTGACTGTAGTATGACTGTTACTGACTGTAGTCTGACTGTAGTCTGGCTGTAGTATGACTGTAGCCTGACTGTTACTGACTGTAGTCCGACTGACTGTAGTCTGACTGTAGTGTGACTGTAGTCCGACTGTTACTGACTGTAGTATGACTGTAGTCTGACTGTTACTGACTGTAGTCTGACTGTTACTGACTGTAGTCTAACTGTTACTGACTGTAGTCTGACTGTAGTCTGACTGTCACTGACTGTAGTCTGACTGTCACTGACTAGTCTGACTGTCACTGACTGTCACTGACTGTAGTCTGACTGTCACTGACTGTAGTCTGACTGTCACTGACTGTAGTCTGACTGTCACTGACTGTAGTCTGACTGTCACTGACTAGTCTGACTGCCACAGACTTTAGTCTGACTGTAGTATGACTGTAGTCTGACTGTAGTATGACTGTAGTCTGACTGTTACTGACTGTAGTCTGACTGTTACTGACTGTAGTCTGACTGTTACTGACTGTAGTCTGACTGTAGTATGACTATAGTCCGACTGTTACTGACTGTAGTCTGACTGTTACTGACTGTAGTATGACTGTTGCTGACTGTAGTCTGGCCGTAGTATGACTGTAGCCTGACTGTAGTCTGACTGTAGTATGACTGTAGTCTGACTGTCACTGACTGTAGTCTGACTGTCACTGACTGTAGTCTGACTGTCACTGACTGTAGTCTGACTGTCACTGACTGTAGTCTGACTGTCACTGACTGTAGTCTGACTGTCACTGACTGTAGTCTGACTGTCACTGACTGTAGTCTGACTGTCACTGACTGTAGTCTGACTGTCACTGACTTTAGTCTGACTGTTACTGACTTTAGTCTGACTGTTATTGACTGTAGTCTGACTGTTATTGACTGTAGTCTGACTGTTATTGACTGTAGTCTGACTGTTACTGACTTTAGTCTGACTGTCACTGACTGTAGCCTGACTCTTACTGACTAGTCTGACTGTCACTGACTGTAGTCGGACTGTTTCTAACTTTAGTCTGACTTTTACTGACTGTAGTATGACTGTTACTGACTGTAGTCTGACTGTAGTCTGGCTGTAGTATGACTGTAGCCTGACTGTTACTGACTGTAGTCCGACTGACTGTAGTCTGACTGTAGTGTGACTGTAGTCCGACTGTTACTGACTGTAGTATGACTGTAGTCTGACTGTTACTGACTGTAGTCTGACTGTTACTGACTGTAGTCAAACTGTTACTGACTGTAGTCTGACTGTAGTCTGACTGTCACTGACTGTAGTCTGACTGTCACTGACTAGTCGGACTGTCACTGACTGTAGTATGACTGTAGTATGACTGTAGTCTGACTGTAGTCTGACTGTCACTGACTGTAGTCTGACTGTCACTGACTGTAGTCTGACTGTCACTGACTGTAGTCTGACTGTCACTGACTGTAGTCTGACTGTCACTGACTGTAGTCTGACTGTCACTGACTAGTCTGACTGCCACAGACTTTAGTCTGACTGTAGTATGACTGTAGTCTGACTGTTACTGACTGTAGTCTGACTGTTACTGACTGTAGTCTGACTGTTACTGACTGTAGTCTGACTGTAGTATGACTATAGTCCGACTGTTACTGACTGTAGTCTGACTGTTACTGACTGTAGTATGACTGTTGCTGACTGTAGTCTGGCCGTAGTATGACTGTAGCCTGACTGTAGTCTGACTGTAGTATGACTGTAGTCTGACTGTCACTGACTGTAGTCTGACTGTCACTGACTGTAGTCTGACTGTCACTGACTGTAGTCTGACTGTCACTGACTGTAGTCTGACTGTCACTGACTGTAGTCTGACTGTCACTGACTGTAGTCTGACTGTCACTGACTTTAGTCTGACTGTTACTGACTGTAGTCTGACTGTCACTGACTTTAGTCTGACTGTTACTGACTTTAGTCTGACTGTTATTGACTGTAGTCTGACTGTTATTGACTGTAGTCTGACTGTTATTGACTGTAGTCTGACTGTTACTGACTTTAGTCTGACTGTTACTGACTTTAGTCTGACTGTCTGACTTTAGTCTGACTTTAGTCTGACTGTTACCGACTTTAGTCTGACTGTCACTGACTGTAGTCTGACTGTTATTGACTGTAGTCTGACTGTTATTGACTGTAGTCTGACTGTTATTGACTGTAGTCTGACTGTTATTGACTGTAGTCTGACTGTTATTGACTGTAGTCTGACTGTTACTGACTTTAGTCTGACTGTTATTGACTGTAGTCTGACTGTTATTGACTGTAGTCTGACTGTTACTGATGGGTATTGATGGTAGTCTTACTCTTAATGCGTTAATATGCATTCATTACACAAATGATCTTCTTTCTGATGTATTGTTAGGCTGTTTTCTGAATTTACTTTGAAGAATTACAATTGATACACCATCCATGGCCATATGGTTTCCAGTCGCCTCATGTTGATGTGCAGTTTTATTTAGCTGTGTCTGTCTGTTGATGTAGAATAATGTGTCACCATGGTGATCAAAGACAGTCAGTGATATAGTACACTGATTGACAGACATTGTTTTCAGACTTTTTTTGTCAATTAGATGGCTGAATGTTTTTTATACCTGACCGATTGAAACCTTTCTATCCGTAGGGATCCGTCATCTATGCTGCCTGTTTTGGGAGACGTTTGAAAGCCGATGTTGAATGTTTCTGTATTAAATGTGTTAAAAACTATCAGTATAATACTGCATGGTTTTTGAGTGATATGGCAGGTTTCAGAAGTATAATGGTTTGGTAGATTATTTGTTTTTGAGAGACCATCATGCAGTACTTCCTAGGGTTGCACAATTCTGGTAACTTTTCCAAAATTCTCAGGTTTTACAGAAATCCAATTTGCAAAATCACAAGGGAATAAGCAGGAAATCCAGTATTTGTAGAAAACCTGAGAATTTTGGGGAAATTACCTGAATTTTGCAACCCTAGTTCCTCCATGCTTACATTTTAGGACATGGTTGCCATGTCCCCAGAGTAGAATGGTTTAATGTGTCATGGTAATACTGACCAGTGAATCATGTTAACAGTGACCCGAGCCTAAACCATTGACAGATCATAGACAATGAATAGCTTCCTCTCATTGGTAGATGGACAGAGTGTGGATGGAGGAGAGAATAAAGACCATTTGTTCTCAGAAGGACTTAATCTGAGAGCTCTGGAGTGTGTTTAGTGTCAGTGTCACGCGGGGCTTGGGGCACAGAGTGTGGGGCGCAGGGCTCGGGGCGCAGGGCAGGGCACCCCCTTCACAGGACAGGGTGTGTGTGGTGAGACACTAACCAGTCCTGCCTCTTTAAATAGACTAGTCACTGATTACTGCTATTTATTATAATTATACCCCAGTCTCAAATGGAAGCATTTAAAGAGAATATAATTGTGTTTTATTTCATCTTTTTTAGCCCTCTCTATCAGGACAAACTGGCTGATGCTGAAACCACTAGTTATGTTCTAATTAAAACTTAGATAGTGCTGTCCTAACTGAAACATGGTTTGTGCTGTCCTAACTGAAACATGGTTTGTGCTGTCCTAACTGAAACATGGTTTGTGCTGTCCTAACTGAAACATGGTTTGTGCTGTCCTAACTGAAACATGGTTTGTGCTGTCCTAACTGAAACATGGTTTGTGCTGTCCTAACTGAAACATGGTTTGTGCTGTCCTAACTGAAACATGGTTTGTGCTGTCCTAACTGAAACATGGTTTGTGCTGTCCTAACTGAAACATGGTTTGTGCTGTCCTAACTGAAACATGGTTATGTAACGGCGTTCGTCTGTAGAAGGAGAAGCGGACCAAAATGCAGCATGGTGGTTACTCATGTTCTTTAATGAAAAAATGAACTATACATGAAATAACTTAAATATACAAAACAACCAACGGAACGTGAAAACCTATACAGCCTATCTTGTGATAACAAACACAGAGACAGGAACAATCACCCACAAACACACAGTGAAACCCGGGCTACCTAAATATGGTTCCCAATCAGAGACAACGATAATCACCTGACTCTGATTGAGAACCACCTCAGGCAGCCATAGACTTTCCTAGACAACCCTACTCAGCCACAATCCCAATACCTACTAAAACCCCAATACAAAAACACACCACAAAATAAACCCATGTCACACCCTGGCCTGACCAAATAAATAAAGAAAACACAAAATACTAAGACCAAGGCGTGACAGGTTAGTTCTGTTCTAACTGAAACATGGTTTGTTCTGTTCTACCTGAAACATGGTTTGTTCTGTTCTACCTGAAACATGGTTTGTTTTGTTCTAACTGAAATGTGGATAGTTCTGTTCTAACTGAAATTTGTATACTTCTTTTCTATCTGAATGATTGTCCCTCCAGAGGGTTATGGTTCATATGCAGTAGAACTATCTGTATGACCTCACTAGAAATAAACATGTTAGAAATAAACATCAGAACCATGGTCCAGTTTACCGCCTTGTTTGAAGAACACTCTGGAGTGAACACTCTTAACTGGGTCATTGACAACGTGGTCAGCTGTAATTGTTTGTTGATATAATGGTTTGTTGTTTTTCTAACAGAGATATGACCTTGATGGGGGGCAGCATACAACAGCCAGGCGCTATAGATGGTATGTGTCTCAAATGGCACCCTATACCCTATGTAGTGCACTACTTTTGACCAGGACCCGTAGGGCTTTTGTAAAATAGGGTGTAATTTTGGACGGAAACGTGGAGTGAGGAGGTGAGAATGACCTGACAGGCTGGATACAGACAGTTTCTCCGTCTCTGCTGCCTGCTTCTCTGCCTGTCTTTCTGAGTGGGTGCTAGTTATTGTAGCTGTGCTTTGACATACAGTGTTATAAGTAGTTATTTTAGCTGCACTTTGATGGACAGTTCAGTCTTAAACCAGCCTCTAATATTATCTGCAGGCAGCAAAGTGCAGGCCTGACAGACACCAAGTATTAGTATTAGCCTGCCCTGTTGCTCCCTTCCTCTCCTCCTCCTTCTCTCCTCTCCGATGAATAATCTCAATGGAAAATGGGAGGAAGTAGTCGTGTCATTGGTACAGAGTTCAGTCACTATACCACTATATATAACTATACTTTACTACTATACTATAACTATACTATATCACTATACTATAACTGTCCCCAGTGCCAATACAAGCCTAGTTCATCACTACAAACCAGCTCCCACTGTCCTAGATTGGGCTGTATTTGTGCTGGAAAATTGTTTTCAATCCTTTTATTTCCCTCTTCACCGTTTTATTTTGAGTCATGGCTGTCAGGTTTTACTGCCTTTTACAAACAGAACACATTCCCTGTGGAGCGGGGGTGTTAAATCTGTCTCCACAGCCCCGAGACACACACACACACACCACACACCACACACACACCACACACACCACACCACACACACACACACCACACACACCACACACACCACACCACACACACACACACCACACACACACACACACACCACACACACCACACCACACACACACACACACACCACACACCCCACACACACACACACACACACACACACACACACACACCACACCACACACACACACACCACACACACACACACACACACACATTCCGGAGATATGGGATTTGAATATACACAGAGGAAACAGGAGAGAAGATAGTATTTTTTACACATTTATTGTGCTGCACCTACAATCTAAAAGCTTCTGTGAATAATGGCCACCATGTTTCCTCTTGGTTATCAGGTCTGGAAAATTAGCTTTTAAAATGCAGTTTGAAATCCATTTGTGTGATTGATGTGTGACAGGGCTAATAAATTTAGCCAGTTTCTGGGAGGCTTGGCCTCAGTCATTCTTTATGCCTGTCATGAAGCCCCACTACGAGGGGAGAACAGGGGAGTGGAGAGCCAGTCAGTCCTCCTCACAGATCCCATTGAGATAAACTGGCTGTCACTGCCTCGCACTTTACAGTCTCTATTGATGAAATGTTCAGTATATTCCAAGGGCGCGCCTCGTCAAATGATTTGATTCACTATTGTGTATTTACCCTCATATCATTTAGTAGTATTTGTCTGTTTCTACAAGTCTAATGTTAGCCTAACATCAATAGAAGACCTTGGCTGGCAGACATATACTAAATCTTTGTTTTAGTATCAAACAGACTTTGTAACCCGCCTGGAGTACATCTGTGTCTGAAGCTGTTCTAGCGTCACATTATTTCCCAGCATGCATTTCTCTAGCTCATGCATGAAATGAAGCTTTTTGTGCTCATATTGGATTCAGCAAAGCAGAGAAGACATATAGCTTCAGATGCTGAAGAATATCGGACATGTCCTATTAGATGGATTTTAGTGAATTTATCGATGAGAACTTCACAGTTTTAACACCTCTCAGTTTTCAATCTGTCTTTGTTTCCTTCTCTCTTACTCTGCTCCGAATATACTCTTGGAATACACTTAGAATACGATCAATACACTTCCAATACCATCGGTACACTCGGAATACCATTAGTATAATCAGAATATCATCAAATTCAATACACTTACAATACCATCAGTGCACACAGAATACCATCAGTATACTCAGAATACCACACAGACTACCATCAGTATATTCAGAATACCACACAGAATACCATCAGTATACTCAGAATACCACACAGAATACCATCAGTATACTCAGAATACCACACAGACTACCATCAGTATACTCAGAATACCACACAGAATACCATCAGTATACTCAGAATACCACACAGAATACCATCAGTATACTCAGAATACCACACAGAATACCATCAGTATACTCAGAATACCACACAGAATACCATCAGTATACTCAGAATACCACACAGAATACCATCAGTATACTCAGAATACCACACAGAATACCATCAGTATACTCAGAATACCACACAGAATACCATCAGTATACTCAGAATACCACACAGAATACCATCAGTATACTCAGAATACCACACAGAATACCATCAGTATACTCAGAATACCACACAGAATACCATCAGTATACTCAGAATACCACACAGAATACCATCAGTATACTCAGAATACCACACAGAATACCATCAGTATACTCAGAATACCACACAGAATACCATCAGTATACTCAGAATACCACACAGAATACCATCAGTATACTCAGAATACCACACAGAATACCATCAGTATACTCAGAATACCACACAGAATACCATCAGTATACTCAGAATACCACACAGAATACCATCAGTATACTCAGAATACCACACAGAATACCATCAGTATACTCAGAATACCACACAGAATACCATCAGTATACTCAGAATACCACACAGAATACCATCAGTATACTCAGAATACCACACAGAATACCATCAGTATACTCAGAATACCACACAGAATACCATCAGTATACTCAGAATACCACACAGACTACCATCAGTATACTCAGAATACCACACAGAATACCATCAGTATACTCAGAATACCACACAGAATACCATCAGTATACTCAGAATACCACACAGACTACCATCAGTATACTCAGAATACCACACAGACTACCATCAGTATACTCAGAATACCACACAGAATACCATCAGTATACTCAGAATACCACACAGAATACCATCAGTATACTCAGAATACCACACAGACTACCATCAGTATACTCAGAATACCACACAGAATACCATCAGTATACTCAGAATACCACACAGAATACCATCAGTATACTCAGAATACCACACAGAATACCATCAGTATACTCAGAATACCACACAGACTACCATCAGTATACTCAGAATACCACACAGAATACCATCAGTATACTCAGAATACCACACAGAATACCATCAGTATACTCAGAATACCACACAGAATACCATCAGTATACTCAGAATACCACACAGAATACCATCAGTATACTCAGAATACCACACAGAATACCATCAGTATACTCAGAATACCACACAGAATACCATCAGTATACTCAGAATACCACACAGAATACCATCAGTATACTCAGAATACCACACAGAATACCATCAGTATACTCAGAATACCACACAGACTACCATCAGTATACTCAGAATACCACACAGAATACCATCAGTATACTCAGAATACCACACAGAATACCATCAGTATACTCAGAATACCACACAGAATACCATCAGTATACTCAGAATACCACACAGACTACCATCAGTATACTCAGAATACCACACAGAATACCATCAGTATACTCAGAATACCACACAGAATACCATCAGTATACTCAGAATACCACACAGACTACCATCAGTATACTCAGAATACCACACAGACTACCATCAGTATACTCAGAATACCACACAGAATACCATCAGTATACTCAGAATACCACACAGAATACCATCAGTATACTCAGAATACCACACAGACTACCATCAGTATACTCAGAATACCACACAGAATACCATCAGTATACTCAGAATACCACACAGAATACCATCAGTATACTCAGAATACCACACAGAATACCATCAGTATACTCAGAATACCACACAGACTACCATCAGTATACTCAGAATACCACACAGAATACCATCAGTATACTCAGAATACCACACAGAATACCATCAGTATACTCAGAATACCACACAGAATACCATCAGTATACTCAGAATACCACACAGACTACCATCAGTATAGTAATACCATCAGTATACTCAGAATACCACACAGAATACCATCAGTATACTCAGAATACCACACAGAATACCATCAGTATACTCAGAATACCACACAGAATACCATCAGTATACTCAGAATACCACACAGAATACCATCAGTATACTCAGAATACCACACAGAATACCATCAGTATACTCAGAATACCACACAGAATACCATCAGTATACTCAGAATACCACACAGAATACCATCAGTATACTCAGAATACCACACAGAATACCATCAGTATACTCAGAATACCACACAGACTACCATCAGTATACTCAGAATACCACACAGAATACCATCAGTATACTCAGAATACCACACAGAATACCATCAGTATACTCAGAATACCACACAGAATACCATCAGTATACTCAGAATACCACACAGACTACCATCAGTATACTCAGAATACCACACAGAATACCATCAGTATACTCAGAATACCACACAGAATACCATCAGTATACTCAGAATACCACACAGACTACCATCAGTATACTCAGAATACCACACAGAATACCAAAAATGACTAAATAAATAAAGATACACAAAAAACCCAGCTCCGATTACTTTCAATACACTCACAGACTGAGGGAGGAACGATGTCGCTCTCTGTCTCTCTCACCTTGGCCTCTCTCTCGGGCTGTGTCTCAAATGGCACCATATTCCCTATATAGTGCACTACTTTTGACCAGAGCCCCTAGGAGTCCAGAACCTGTCTGGTGCCAACCACACGGTTTAGAGTATCACTGGCCCCTCTCTCCTTCTCCTCTCTCCCTTTCCTCCTCCTCCTCATCTTTCTATTTCTCCTTTTCATTCACTACTAAACCACCTCCAAAGTGAAAGCATATGGTGGGGGGTGAGGTTGGGGTGGGGGATGAGGTTGGGGTGGGGGGTCAGGGGGAGAGAAATCATCATGTTTGCTTGGTTAATCAATTCTTGTAATGTTGGGGTTCGTTTGTTGAATGTTTGATTCGTATTATCTAGATACAAATGAAAATAGTTTGGCTTGCAGTTTAGGTTGCTGTACACAAATGATTATCAAATCTCACGCATCATATGTGTTTAATGTGTTTAATGTGGTGTAGAGGAAATGTTCAAAGCAGCTCCTTCCTCCCCCACCGCGGTTGGCAGTCTATTTGTAGTGGGAATTAGGGGTTATAATCTGTAACAGTAATCTCTCATCTGCCTTCAGTGTATTTCCATTTTTCTGGCTGTGTAATCTAGCGTTTACAATATAATTTACGTGGATTCGCCTCTCTACCTACTGACATCTCTGTTCTTCTGCTTCAAGCCTGCTGGGAGACTGACAGACAGGGGACAAGCTCTAGGCACACTGATACTCTGCACACACACTCACACTCACACACACACACAGTTGATTGATGCTTAACTGAGACTGAGCTCGCGTGGCTGTCAAAGGCCTGCTAAGTCTCCTGAGCCTTCGGTTTACTGACAGTTGTAGATATTAAATTCATATTATATTCATATTATATTCATAGAGTGGTTTGGTGATGTGATCCCCTTGTAACAAGTTAATCTGTTTAGACTGACTCAATATTGGGGGGGACTATACAATGGTAGCCCTGGCTGCTAGCCAGATTGCCAAAACTGGAGGTGGATTGGTAACTGGGCAGCTGTCTGGGTTGTTGTTCTTGTTTTTGGTGGTGGCAATACATTCTGACTGGATCATTTTTAAGGTGGAGGTGGAGGCATCATTTTAATATGGTTCTGTACTGGTAAAAGGAAAATGAAAGAGCCCTGGCCGAAAGTAGGTCGCTATACACTGAGTGTACAAAATATTAGGAATGTCTCTTTCCATGATATCGACTGACCAGGTGAAACCAGGTGAAAGCTATGATCCCTTATTGATGTCACTTGTAAAATGCACTTCAATCAGTGTATATGAAGGGCAGGAGACAGGATAAATAACGATTTCAATTGAGACATGGATCGTGTATGTGTGCCATTCAGAGGGTGAGTGGGCAAGACAAAATATTTAAATGCCATTGCACGGGGTATGGTAGTAGATATCAGGCACACAGGTTTGAGTGTGTCAAGAACTGCAACGCTGCTGGGTTTTTCACACTCAACAGTTTCTTGTGTGTATGAAGAGTGGTCCACCATCCAAAGGACATCCAGGCAAGTTGACACAACTGTGGGAAGCATTAGAGTCAACATGGGCCAGCATCCCTGTGGAACGCTTTTGGCACCTTGTAGAGTCAATGCCGTTCTGATGGCAACTCAATATTAGGAAGCTGTTTCTAATGTTTTATACACTCAGTATATAGGGAATATGGTGCCATGTGGGACACGGTCAGAAGAGAAGGAGGACTTGTGTAGTTCCTCACTCTGGTCTAGATGGAGAGGATGAAGATGAAGCACATGGTCCATTGATGTGACTGAGGATCTTCTCAGACCAAACTGTCATCTGCTCTACTTTAATCATCACTCTCTCCCTCGCTCCATATTTCTCTCCACAGCTTCGTTTAGAGTGCGTAAATGACTTGCAGTGATTTTCTACTTTTAGTTCCCCTTGAATGAAACACAAAGCCTTTGAAATGTGTCCAGCCAGAGCTGCACTTAGTAACCTGATGCTGGGCCCACTGCTTAATGGTTTGCATTAGCTACGAGCAATAAAATTATCCTCCTTCCCAGGTTCTCCCTGCAAATGTTGGAATAATCATTTTTACCAAGATGGTTACCACATGCTGGAGCTGTTCCCTTCTTTCTCTCCGGTTTTCAAGGCTCTAATTTGCTGTTATTAATAATGAATAAAAATGCAATTTTCTTTTGGGTTGCCCCAGGGTTCTGGGAATCATTTCAATGAATATTTCAACACATTATTTTAATCATGGCTCCACATACACACACACAGGGAGGGAGTGTTCTCAGACCCTCCCCATCATTATTAAACCCCATGTTGCTGCCTCCCTCCTTCCCACCTTCCATCCCTCCCTCCCTCCATGCCGCCCTCCTCTCCCTGCCTCCCTCCATCCCGCCCTGTCTCCCTCCCTGCCGCCCTCCTCTCCCTGCCTCCCTCCATCCCGCCCTGTCTCCCTCCCTGCCGCCCTCCTCTCCCTGCCTCCCATCCCGCCCTGTCTCCCTCCCTGCCTCCCTCCATGCCGCCCTCCTCTCCCTCCCTCCCTCCATGCCGCCCTCCTCTCCCTGCCTCCCATCCCGCCCTGTCTCCCTCTCCCTCCTCCTCTCCCTGCCTCCCTCCATCCCGCCCTGTCTCCCTCTCCCTCCTCCTCTCCCTCCATCCCGCCCTGTCTCCCTCCTTCTCTCCCTGTCTCCCTCCATCCCGCCCTGTCTCCCTCCTTCTCTCCCTGCCTCCCATCCCGCCCTGTCTCCCTCCTTCTCTCCCTGCCTCCCTCCATCCCGCCCTGTCTCCCTCCCTCCCTCCATCCCACCCTGTCTCCCTCCCTGCCTGTGTTGAGAGTCCTACCTCTATGATTTACAAGTCTTGTTAAAAAACATAGTTAAAAAGGAGGCAAGCTGGGCCATTTAGACTTGTAATTTGATGCTGTATTTGTTAATGGGAGTGTTAGTGATTTATAGTGTAGTGGCTTCTGCTGCTGCTGCTGCTGCTGTGGGGATGGATCCTGGTGTTGTGGTGCTGTATGTGAACTTTATGTAGTGTGTGTGTGTGTGTGCGTGCCTGCCTGCCTGCCTGCGTGTGTACGTACGTTCGTGTGTGTATGTGTGTGTGTGGGGTGTGTATTCTAACCTGCTCTTTCTAACCTGTCTATCTGTCTTTCTCTGTCTAGCCTGTTTCTCTCTCTCTCTGTCTGTCTCTGTTTAACCTGTCTCTCCCTCTCTGTCTGTCTCTGTTTAACCTGTCTATCTCTGTCTAACCTGTCTTTCCCTCTCTGTCTGTCTCTGTTTAACCTGTCTATCTCTGTCTGTCTCTCAGTCTAACCTGTCTCTGTCTCTCAGTCGAACCTGTCTATCTCTCTCTGTCTCTCTCTGTCTAACCTGTCTATCTCTCGCTCTGTCTTTCTATCTAACCTGTCTCTCTATCTCTGTCTGTCTCTTAGTCTAACCTGTCTATCTCTGTCTAACCTGTCTTTCCCTCTCTGTCTGTCTCTGTTTAACCTGTCTATCTCTGTCTGTCTCTTAGTCTAACCTGTCTCTATCTGTCTCTCAGTCGAGCCTGCTATCTCTCTCTGTCTCTCTCTGTCTAACCTGTCTATCTCTCTCTCTGTCTTTCTGTCTAACCTGTCTCTCTATCTCTGTCTGTCTCTTAGTCTAACCTGTCTATCTTTGTCTCTCTTAGTCTAACCTGTCTATCTCTGTCTGTCTCTCAGTCAGCTGAATGACTTCTGGCGTCTGGATTACTGGGAGGACGACTTACGGAGGAGGCGGAGATTCGTACGGAACCCCTTTGGCTCCACCCACCTGGACATCCCCTGCAAGATGCTTAACGACTATGGTTAGTCAGCATGCTCCTGGCTGATTGATTGATTGAATTAATTGATTGATTGATGTGTGGTTGAAAACTGTAACAAGCAACCCTAATTCAACAGTTTTTCTTGTCGGCTATAATGATATCTGCTCCTGACGTGTCCTCTATTCTATAAGGTCTGTAGAAGTAACTAGTCTACTGATGGAATACTCAGTGGTTAGGGTTAGGGTTTGGGTGATACATGACAGGGTTTGGGTGATACATGACAGGGTTTGGGTGATACATGACAGTGTTTGGGTGATACATGACAGTGTTAGGGTGATACATGACAGGGTTAGGGTGATACATGACAGGGTTTGGGTGATACATGACAGGGTTAGGGTGATACATGACAGGGTTTGGGTGATACATGACAGGGTTTGGGTGATACATGACAGGGTTTGGGTGATACATGACAGGGTTTGGGTGATACATGACAGGGTTAGGGTGATACATGACAGGGTTTGGGTGATGCATGACAGGGTTTGGGTGATACATGACAGGGTTAGGGTGATACATGACAGGGTTAGGGTGATACATGACCGGGTTTGGGGTATACATGACAGTAGCCATGGTCTCTCTCCACACAGTACAATCCTGTCATTCATAATGTTGTATGACCCCAGACAACCACTGGATTCTTCTCACTGTCAAGGCCAGCATTATAAAGTGAGGAGCTATAGAGGGTCTCAGTGTCCTCAGGGTCCAGGGTTGAACCGTGTACTATGGGCAGGGCCTGTTGCTGAGCTGAGAGAAGTTTATTGTCATTTTTATAAGCAACATATTTACTGCCTCTGTCAATTGAACATGACACGTCCGTTCAATGAAACATGTTATTTTTATAGACTTAGTCATTTTACTGTTGTGCTCTTAGTCTCAAACTGACAGGTCTACGTCCCAAGTGGCACCCTATTCCTTATATAGTGCACTACTTTTGACCAGAGCCCTGTGGTCCCTGGTCAAAGCTAGTGCACTATAAACTGATGGGAATAGGGTGCCACTTGGGACGCAACCTAGCAGAGCAGATGGAGTAAAGAAACAAGGGGAACAAAATCTATTGATTTAGAAACTCTACAAAGAACAAACATCTCAAAATATTTTGTTTAAAGGTAGACTCTGTGATATGACGTAGATTCAGAATATAAACGGCATAGTGGGTAAATTTCCGCAACAACTAAGAGCCTTGAAGTGTGAGGCTCAACTTCTCCGCTGTCTTGGTGCCCTGGCCTCCACGCTGTAACAGTGTGATGTGAACCTGTGCACATGCGCAGGTACTGTGTGTGACTGTGTGAGAGCAAAGTCTTGCATCTCACTCATCTCAATATCTGTGGTGCTGCCCGTGGCAACTTCATTTCGCTGAGTCTACCTTTAAATAAAAAATGCTTCCACATCAAATAAAACAATGTTATAAGATAAAACATCATTCATTTCTCTGATGCTATTAAAACCTATTGTTCCAAGTTTTCTGCACACATCGGGAGGTATGATATTTCATAGTGAATGGAGGTGAGCAGTCATTAGGCCAGTTCTCTAGCCCAATGCCTGATGACCCAGGTATTTTATGAGGAGGGCCAGGTCTAGTATGAGGAGGGCCAGGTCTAGTATGAGGAGGGCCAGGTCTAGTATGAGGAGGGCCAGGTCTAGTATGAGGAGGGCCAGGTCTAGTATGAGGAGGGCCAGGTCTAGTATGAGGAGGGCCAGGTCTAGTATGAGGAGGGCCAGGTCTAGTATGAGGAGGGCCAGGTCTAGTATGAGGAGGGCCAGGTCTAGTATGAGGAGGGCCAGGTCTAGTATGAGGAGGGCCAGGTCTAGTATGAGGAGGGCCAGGTCTAGTATGAGGAGGGCCAGGTCTAGTGTGAGGAGGGCCAGGTCTAGTATGAGGAGGGCCAGGTCTAGTATGAGGAGGGCCAGATCTAGTATGAGGAGGGCCAGGTCTAGTATATGAGGAGGGCCAGGCCTAGTATGAGGAGGGCCAGGCCTAGTATGAGGAGGGCCAGGCCTAGTATGAGGAGGGCCAGGCCTAGTATGAGGAGGGCCAGGCCTAGTATGAGGAGGGCCAGGCCTAGTATGAGGAGGACCAGGAGTTTGACCTCCAGGAGAAACTCTGGGCCCTAGTTTTGACCTCACACATACTGGTCTCTGTGTAATTGAGGCTGCTTCCCAAATGGTACCCTATTCCCTACTTAGTGCATTACTTTTGACTAGAGGCTCTGGTCAAAAGTAGTGCACTGTGTAGGGAATAGGGTGCCATTTGGGATGCAGCTGGCTGTGCTGGGGGAGCTGACTGTTGGGTCAGCATGTCATCTGGCCTCTCAACTCCTACAGATAACACACACACACACCAGCTGGTTTCTCTCTGGGCTGCAGGTGGCCCATGTTAATATCACACACACAATAATGACACCGTCTGCTTCTCATTTTACTATGGTTCCTTTCTCAACTGTCCAGACAGCTCTACAGTGAGGGAAAAAATTATTTGATCACCTGCTGATTTTATGTTTGCCCACTGACAAAGAAATGATCCGTCTAGAATTTTAATGGTAGGTTTATTTGAACAGTGAGAGACAGAATAACAACAAAAGAATCCAGAAAAACGCATGCAAAAATGTTATACATTTATTTGCATTTTAATGAGGGAAATAAGTATTTGACCCCCTCTCAATCAGAAAGATTTCTGGCTCCCAGGTGTCTTTTATACAGGTAACGAGCTGAGATTAGGAGCACACTCTTAAAGGCTCCTAATCTCAGTTTGTTACCTGTAAAAAAGACACCTGTCCACAGAGGCAATCAATTAATCAGATTCCAAACTCTCCACCATGGCCAAGACCAAAGAGCTCTCCAAGGATGTCAGGGACAAGATTGTAGACCTTCACAAGGCTGGAATGGGCTACAAGACCATCGCCAAGCAGCTTGGTGAGAAGGTGACAAGAGTTGGTGTGAATATTCGCAAACGGAAGAAACACAAACGAACTGTCAATCTCCCTCGTCCTGGGGCTCCATGCAAGATCTCACCCCGTGGAGTTGCAATGATCATGAGAACGGTGAGGAATCAGCCCAGAACTACATGGGAAGATCTTGTCAATGATCTCAAGGCAGCTGGGACCATAGTCACCAAGAAAACAATTGGTAACACACTACATCGTGAAGGACTGAAATCCTGCAGCACCCGCAAGGTCACCCTGCTCAAGAAAGCACATATACATGCCCATCTGAAGTTTGCCCATGAACATCTGAATGATTCAGAGGACAACTGAGGGAAAGTGTTGTGATCAGATGAGACCAAAATGGAGCTCTTTGGCATCAACTCAACTCGCCGTGTTTGGAGGAGGAGGAATGCTGCCTAAGACCCCAAGAACACCATCCCCACCGTCAAACATGGAGGTGGAAACATTATGTTTTGGGGGTGTTGTTCTGCTAAGGGTACAGGACAACTTCACCGCATCAAAGGGACGATGGACGGGGCCATGTACCGTCAAATCTTGGGTGAGAACCTCCTTCCCTCAGCCAGGGCATTGAAAATGGTTCATGGATGGGTATTCCAGCATGACAATGACCCAAAACACACGGCCAAGGCAACAAAGGAGAGGCCCAAGAAGAAGCACATTAAAGTCCTGGAGTGGCCTAGCCAGTCTCCAGACCTTAATCCCATAGAAAATCTGTGGAGGGAGCTGAAGGTTCAAATTGCCAAACGTCAGCCTCGAAAACATAATGACTTGGAGAAGATCTGCAAAGAGGAGTGGGACAAAATCCCTCCTGAGATGTATGCAAACCTGGTGGCCATCTACAAGAAACGTCTGACCTCTGTGATTGCCAACAAGAGTTTTGCCACCAAGTAAGTCCTGTTTTGCAGAGGGGTCAAATACTTATTTCCCTCATTAAAATGCAAATCAATTTGTAACATTTTTGACATATGTTTTTCTGGATTTTTGTTGTTGTTATTCTGTCTCTCACTGTTCAAATAAACCTACCATTAAAATTAGAGACGGAGCATTTCTTTTGTCAGTGGGCAAACGTACAAAATCAGCAGGGGATCAAATACTTGTTTCCCTCACTGTAATATACAAAAGTGAAATAAACAATAAAAATGAACAGTAAACATTACACATACAGAAGTTTCAAAACAATAAAGACAAATGTCATATTATGTATATATATACAGTGTTGTACAAATGGTTGAAGTACACAAGGGAAAATAAATAAGCATAAATATGGGTTGTATGTTTGTTTTCAAATTCTTTGTTGATCTGTGTAATCTTAGGGAAGTATGTGTCTCTAATATGGTCATTCATTGGGCAGGAGGTTAGGAAGTGTAGCTCAGTTTCCACCTAATTTTGTGGGCAGTGTGCACATAGCCTGTCTTCTCTTGGGTGCCATGTCTGCCTACGGCGGCCTTTCTCAATAGCAAGGCTATGCTCCCTGAGTCTGTACATAGTCAAAGCTTTCCTTAAGTTTGGGTCAGTCACAGTGGTCAGGTATTCTGCCACTGTGTATTCTCTGTTTAGGGCCAAATAGCATTCTAGTTTGCTCTGTTTTTTTTGTTAATTCTTTCCAATGTGGCAAGTAATTATCTTTTTGTTTTCTCATGATTTGCTTGGGTCTAATTGTGCTGCTGTCCTGGGGCTCTGTGGGGTGTGTTTGTGTTTGTGAACAGAGCCCCAGGACCAGCTTGCTTAGGGGACTCTTCTCCAGGTTCATCTCTCTGTAGGTGATGGCTTTGTCATGGAAGGTTTGGGAATCTCTTCCTTTTAGGTGGTTGTAGAATTAAACGTCTCTTTTCTGGATTTTGATAATTAGTGGGTATCGGCCTAATTCTGCTCTGCATGCATTATTCGGTGTTCTACGTTGGTGTTTGTCCCATTTTGTGAAATCTTGGTTGGTGTGAGGACCCCAGACTTCACAAACATAAAGGACAATGGGATCTGACTGATTCAAGTATTTCTACCCAGATCCTAATTAGTATGTTGAATTTTATGTTCCTTTTGATGGCATAGAATGCCCTTCTTGCCTTGTCTCTCAGATCATTCACAGCTTTGTGGAAGTTACCTGTGGCGCTGATGTTTAGGCCAAGGTATGTATAGTTTTTTGTGTGCTCTAGGGCAATGGTGTCTAGATGTAATTTGTATTTGTGGTCCTGGCGACTGGACCTTTTTTGGAACACCATTATTTTGGTCTTACTGAGATTTACTGTCAGGGTCCAGGTCTGGCAGAATCTGTGCAGAATATCTAGGTGGTGCTGTAGGCCCTCCTTGGTTGGTGACAGAAGCACCAGATCATCAGCAAACAGTAGACATTTGACTTCAGATTCTAGTAGGGTGAGGCCGGGTGCTGCAGACTTTTCTAGTGCCCGCGCCAATTCATTGATATATGTTGAAGAGGGTGGGGCTTAAGCTGCATCCCTGTCTCACCCCATGGCCCTGTGGGAAGATATTTGTGTGTTTTTTGCCAATTTTAACCTCACACTTGTTGTTGGTGTACATTAATTTTATAATGTTGTATGTTTTACCCTCAACACCACTTTCCATCAATTTGTATAGGAGACCCTCATGCCAAATTGAGTCGAAGGCTTTTTTGAAATCAACAAAGCATGAGAAGACTTTGCCTTTGTTTTAGTTTGTTAGTTTGTCAATTAGGGTGTGCAGGGTGAATACATGGTCTGTTGTACGGTAATTTGGTAAAAAGCCAATTTGACATTTGCTCAGTACATTGTTTTCATTGAGGAAAATTTTCCCAATTTTGCTGTTGACGCATATCCCATGGTAGTTATTGGGGTCAAATTTGTCTCCACTTTTGTGGATTGGGGTGATCAGTCCTTGGTTCCAAATATTGGGGAAGATGCCAGAGCTAAGGATGATGGTAAAGAGTTTTAGTATAGCCAATTGGAATTTGTTGTCTGTATATTTGATCATTTCATTAAGGATACCTTCAACACCACATGCCTTTAAAAAAAATGTTTTTACCTTTATTTAAGCAGGCAAGTCAGTTAAGAACAAATTCTTATTTTCAATGACGGCCTAGGAACAGTGGGTTCAGGGGCAGAACGACAGATTTGTACCTTGTCAGCTCGGGGATTTGAACTTGCAACCTTTCAGTTACTAGTCCAATGCTCTAACCACTAGGCTACCCTGCCGCCCCAGGGTTGGATTGGAGGGTTTTTATTTTGTCCTGTAGCTCATTCAAGGTAATTGGAGAATCCAGTGTTCTCTCTCTCTCTCTTGCTTGCTTCCTTTCAATTCAATAGGCTTTATTGGCATGGGAAACATGTGTTAACATTGACAAAGCAAGTGAGGTAGATAATATACAAAAGTGAAATAAACAATAAAAATTAACAGTTAACATTTTTCAAAACAATAGACATTACAAATGTCATATTATGTATATACAGTGTTGTAACCTCTCTCTCTCTCTCTCTCTCTTTGTTGACGGTGCTGTCACTGTTGTTTCTATGGGGGAGATTAAGACAGTTAGAGACACTATGGCCTGTAATAAAGCTGTCCCCTCGTGTGGTCGTTAGATCAGGTAGTGTTCCTGTGCGCGCATTTGTGTCTCCACAGATGAGAAATGGCACGTCTCTTCCTAAAGGGTGGGGAAGATCTCCTCTGAGTAATATGGGGATTCTGAGGGGGGGATATATATTGCGCAAAGGAACACATATTTTTCTGTCAGTACAAGTTATTTTTTCAGTTTTAACCAAATGTGATATTTGCCAATTTTGAGGGGATCAATTTGATGTTGTAGTTCGGATTTGTACCAAATAATCAGTCCTCCAGAGTCTCTGCCTCTATTGACAGAGCTGTGTTTCTGTGACGGCACAATGACCTCTCTGTAGCCTGTGGGGCAGTGAGTGACAACGTCAGCCTTACACCATGTCTCCTGCAGAATGATGATGTCGACATCTTTAAGATTTTTGTTGAACTTCCGTGCTAAACTCTTTAGTCCAAAGGTTGATGGGTTTAGGTCCTAAATGTTCCACATGCTGACTGATAGTGATTTCATGTTGCAAAAAGAAAGAATAGCAGTCAGAAATACAGTAACAACTAACTAATAAGTTATTAAGAGTGAGATAAACAGGATAACAGCTAACATTTATTCTGTTATATATATATAAATATTCCTATTCATTGAACAAGTAAATTCTAGTAGTGTGTGTGTGTGTGTGTGTGTGTGTGTGTGTGTGTGTGTGGTGTGTGTGTGTGTGTGTGTGTGTGTGTGTGTGTGTGTGTGTGTGTGTGTGTGTGTTGGAGGAGCTGTTTAATCTCACTTAATCCTACAGGGTTCTCCTGTCCTCTGACGACCTCTGCGGAACATCTCTCTCTCTCTCTCTCTCTCTTAGTTCTGCTGCTTTCTTTCTGCAGCAGACCCTGAAGAAAATAATGTTGTCAATGCTTTTTTCCTGTTTGTAAATTGTTGTTCTCCCTGTCCTTTAGTAGGTGGCATATGTGCGTGTCAGTGGTGTCTCTCCCAGTCTGAAGACTTGTTGACACCCTGGTGTCTCTCAGTGCTTCTAATGACTACAATAATGTAGAAGTTTCTCCTGTGAGAAGGATTGTATTTTTTGCTCTCTCTCTCTTGCTCACCCCCTCTTTCCCCTATCCCTCTACCCCCCCCCCCCCCCCCCCCTCTCAATCTCTACCCTCCCCCACTCTCGTTATGGGCCTTGGTCGAAAGTAGTGCTCTATATAGGAAATGTTGTGCGATTTGGGACACAGCCCATATTAAAGATGAGATGTATCTTTAGTGGATAATCTAGAGCATCAGATCGTTAGTAGTCTCCGTCTCCAAACTCTGTTTCCTGTGGTTTGACAGCCACTCCCACCAACCGTAGTACACATATATAGAACATAGTCTGTTTATTACAGATATAGAACAAAACATAATGCCAGTGGGTTGTTAGCTATGTAGTGGTTATTACAGATATAGATTTTAGTGGGAAGGCCTGTTGAGAGAGAGAGTTTACTCTTCAGTTGCTTCTTGAATGTGTGGATTGAAATTTCAACATTGACAGGGTGAGGAGGACTAAGGAGGGTTAGCGTTGTGTCTCTGCCCTCTGTCTGTCAGTATGACTATACCCTCTGTGTTCTGTAGCAGCAGCAGAGGATATAGTTAGCTGATTGGAACTGGGGAACCATGAAATGGAAGTCAGGTTCATATTGATCCAGTGTTTAACAGGCTGTTCTACCTCCAGGTGTCCTTGCTGCCTTACTCAGATGAACAGGCAGTGTGCGTCCCAAATGGCACCTTATTCCCCCATAGGCTCTGGTCAAAAGTAGTGGACAATCAGGCTCTCTCTGACCCTCTGCTACTCACACACTGATCTTTATAGCTCGTTACAGCAGAATTTGCACACACATGCACGCACAAATTCACGCACACGCAGACAAACACACACTCTACTACATAGCAGTAGAACACACATCATCACTTGCTACAATTCTGTAAATTATACTATATCCTCTCTAGCCTGCCGTTCCCTGGTTTATTATTATGACTAATGAAGATTCACTCTGAAGGAGATGAGAGCTGCATGTTGTCTGACTGACTTCAATGAGCTCTCTAAGGTATAGCTCTGTGGAGCATGCCTGGAACCCCAATAATACAGTAAGTGATGAGTAAAGGTATAACTACAGAGCTTCTAGCTCCAGAGCTTCTAGCTCCAGAGCATCTAGCTATAGAGCATATAGCTACAGAGCATCTAGCTCCAGAGCTTCTAGCTACAGAGCATCTAGCTACAGATCATCTAGCTAAAGAGCATCTAACTACAGGGCATCTAGCTCCAGAGCTTCTAGCTACAGAGCATCTAGCTACAGAGCATCTAGCTACAGAGCATCTAGCTACAGAGCTTCTAGCTCCAGAGCTTCTAGCTCCAGAGCATCTAGCTACAGAGCATCTAGCTCTACAGAGCTTCTAGCTACAGAGCATCTAGCTCCAGAGCATCTAGCTCCAGAGCTTCTAGCTACAGAGCATCTAGCTACAGAGCATCTAGGTACAAGGCATCTAGCTACAGGGTATCTAGCTACAGGGTATCTAGCTTCAGAGCATCTAGCAACATAACATTTAGTTATAGATTATCTAGCTCCAGAGCATCTAGCTACAGGGCATCTAGCTACAGAGCATCTAGCTACATGATATCTAGCTACAGAGCATCTAGCAACAGAACATTTAGCTACAGATTATCTAGCTCCAGAGCATCTATCTACAGGGCATCTAGCTACAGAGCATTTAGCTACAAGGCATCTAGCTACAGGGCATTTAGCTATAGAGCATCTAGCAACCAAACATTTAGCTACAGAGCATCCAACTACAGAGCATCTAGCTACAGGGCATCTAGCTATAGCTACAGAGCATCTAGCTACAGGGCATCTAGCTATAGCTACAGAACATCTAGCTACAAGGCATCTCGCTACAGGGTATCTAGCTACAGAGCATCTAGCAACAGAACATTTAACTACAGAGCATCCAACTACAGAGCATCTAGCTACAGGGCATCTAGCTACAGGGCATCTAGCTATAGCTACAGAGCATCTAGCTACAGGGCATCTAGCTACAGGGCATCTAGCTATAGCTACAGAGCATCTAGCTGCAGAGCATTTAGCTACAGAGCATCTAGCTACAGGGCATTTAGCTATAGCTATAGAGCATCTAGCTGCAGAGCATCTATCTACAGGGCATCTAGCTACATGGGATCGAGCTACAGAGCCTCTCGCTACAGGGCATCAAGCTTAAGGGCATCTAGCTAGAGGGCATCTAGCCACAGAGCCTCTAGCTACAGAGAATCTACTGTACTAAGCCAGGGCTGATCTCCAGGTATAGAGGGTATAGTAATGAAACTTTGTCTCTACTCTCTCTTTACTTTGTTTCTACTCTCTTCCTACTCTGTCTCTACTCTCTTTCGACTCTCTCACTCTACTCTCTGTCTCTACTCTCTCTCTACTCTGTCTCTACTCTCTTTCTACTCTCTCTAATCTCTGTCTCTACTCTCTCTCTCTCTCTATTCTCTCTCTACTCTCTATTTCTACTCTCTCTCTACTCTCTGTTTCTACTCTCTCTCTACTCTCTGTTTTTACTCTGTTTCTACTCTCTGTTTCTACTCACTCTACTCTCTCTCTCTACTCTCTGTCTCTACTCTCTCTCTACTCTCTCTCTACTCTCTGTCTTTACTCTCTCTCTACTCTCTGTCTCTACTCTCTGTCTTTACTCTCTCTCTACTCTCTCGCTCTACTCTCTGTTTCTACTCTCTGTTTCAACTCTCTCTCTACTCTGTCTCTACTCTCTCTCTACTCTCTGTTTCTACTCTCTCTCTCTACTCTCTGTCTCTACTCTCTCTACTCTCTCTCTACTCTCTGTTTCTACTCTCTCTCTCTACTCTCTGTTTCTACTCACTCTCTCTCCTCTCTGTTTCTACTCTCTACTCTTTCTCTCTACTCTCTATCTTTACTCTGTCTCTACTTTCTGTCTTTACTCTCTGTCTCTACTCTCTGTCTCACTCTCTCTCTGTCTCTACTCTATGTTTCTACTCTCTCTCTACTCTCTGTCTCTACTCTCTGTTTCTACTCTCTCTCTACTCTCTGTTTCTACTCTCTCTACTCTCTGTTTCTACTCTCTGTTTCTACTCTCTGTTTCTACTCTCTGTTTCTACTTTCTCTCTACTCTCTGTTCCTACTCTCTCTCTCTACTCTCTGTTTCTACTCTCTGTTTCTACTCTCTCTCTACTCTCTGTTTCTACTCTCTGTTTCTACTCTCTCTCTACTCTCTGTTTCTACTCTCTCTGTATTCTCTGTTTCTACTCTCTTTCTCTCTACTCTCTGTTTCTACTCTCTCTCTACTCTCTGTTTCTACTCTCTCTCTACTCTCTGTTTCTACTCTGTTTCTACTCTCAGTTTCTACTCTCTCTACTCTTTCTACTCTCTCTCTACTCTCTGTCTCTACTCTCTCTCTACTCTCTGTCTCTACTCTCTGTTTCTACTCTCTCTCTACTCTCTGTTTCTACTCTCTCTACTCTCTGTTTCTACTCTCTGTTTCTACTCTCTACTCTCTGTTTCTACTCTCTGTTTCTACTTTCTCTCTACTCTCTGTTCCTACTCTCTCTCTCTACTCTCTGTTTCTACTCTCTCTCTACTCTCTGTTTCTACTCTGTTTCTACTCTCTCTCTACTCTGTCTCTACTCTCTCTCTACTCTCTGTTTCTACTCTCTCTCTCTACTCTCTGTCTCTACTCTCTCTACTCTCTCTCTACTCTCTGTTTCTACTCTCTCTCTCTACTCTCTGTTTCTACTCACTCTCTCTCCTCTCTGTTTCTACTCTCTACTCTTTCTCTCTACTCTCTATCTTTACTCTGTCTCTACTTTCTGTCTTTACTCTCTGTCTCTACTCTCTGTCTCACTCTCTCTCTGTCTCTACTCTATGTTTCTACTCTCTCTCTACTCTCTGTCTCTACTCTGTTTCTACTCTCTCTCTACTCTCTGTTTCTACTCTCTCTACTCTCTGTTTCTACTCTCTGTTTCTACTCTCTACTCTCTGTTTCTACTCTCTGTTTCTACTTTCTCTCTACTCTCTGTTCCTACTCTCTCTCTCTACTCTCTGTTTCTACTCTCTCTCTACTCTCTGTTTCTACTCTCTGTTTCTACTCTCTCTCTACTCTCTGTTTCTACTCTCTGTTTCTACTCTCTCTCTACTCTCTGTTTCTACTCTCTCTGTATTCTCTGTTTCTACTCTCTTTCTCTCTACTCTCTGTTTCTACTCTCTCTCTACTCTCTGTTTCTACTCTCTCTCTACTCTCTGTTTCTACTCTGTTTCTACTCTCAGTTTCTACTCTCTCTACTCTTTCTACTCTCTCTCTACTCTGTCTCTACTCTCTCTCTACTCTCTGTCTCTACTCTCTGTTTCTACTCTCTCTCTACTCTCTGTTTCTACTCTCTCTACTCTCTGTTTCTACTCTCTGTTTCTACTCTCTACTCTCTGTTTCTACTCTCTGTTTCTACTTTCTCTCTACTCTCTGTTCCTACTCTCTCTCTCTACTCTCTGTTTCTACTCTCTCTCTACTCTCTGTTTCTACTCTCTCTCTCTACTCTCTGTTTCTACTCACTCTCTCTCCTCTCTGTTTCTACTCTCTACTCTTTCTCTCTACTCTCTATCTTTACTCTGTCTCTACTTTCTGTCTTTACTCTCTGTCTCTACTCTCTGTCTCACTCTCTCTCTGTCTCTACTCTATGTTTCTACTCTCTCTCTACTCTCTGTCTCTACTCTGTTTCTACTCTCTCTCTACTCTCTGTTTCTACTCTCTCTACTCTCTGTTTCTACTCTCTGTTTCTACTCTCTACTCTCTGTTTCTACTCTCTGTTTCTACTTTCTCTCTACTCTCTGTTCCTACTCTCTCTCTCTACTCTCTGTTTCTACTCTCTCTCTACTCTCTGTTTCTACTCTCTGTTTCTACTCTCTCTCTACTCTCTGTTTCTACTCTCTGTTTCTACTCTCTCTCTACTCTCTGTTTCTACTCTCTCTGTATTCTCTGTTTCTACTCTCTTTCTCTCTACTCTCTGTTTCTACTCTCTCTCTACTCTCTGTTTCTACTCTCTCTCTACTCTCTGTTTCTACTCTGTTTCTACTCTCAGTTTCTACTCTCTCTACTCTTTCTACTCTCTCTCTACTCTGTCTCTACTCTCTCTCTACTCTCTGTCTCTACTCTCTGTTTCTACTCTCTCTCTACTCTCTGTTTCTACTCTCTCTACTCTCTGTTTCTACTCTCTGTTTCTACTCTCTACTCTCTGTTTCTACTCTCTGTTTCTACTTTCTCTCTACTCTCTGTTCCTACTCTCTCTCTCTACTCTCTGTTTCTACTCTCTCTCTACTCTCTGTTTCTACTCTCTCTCTCTACTCTCTGTTTCTACTCACTCTCTCTCCTCTCTGTTTCTACTCTCTACTCTTTCTCTCTACTCTCTATCTTTACTCTGTCTCTACTTTCTGTCTTTACTCTCTGTCTCTACTCTCTGTCTCACTCTCTCTCTGTCTCTACTCTATGTTTCTACTCTCTCTCTACTCTCTGTCTCTACTCTGTTTCTACTCTCTCTCTACTCTCTGTTTCTACTCTCTCTACTCTCTGTTTCTACTCTCTGTTTCTACTCTCTACTCTCTGTTTCTACTCTCTGTTTCTACTTTCTCTCTACTCTCTGTTCCTACTCTCTCTCTCTACTCTCTGTTTCTACTCTCTCTCTACTCTCTGTTTCTACTCTCTGTTTCTACTCTCTCTCTACTCTCTGTTTCTACTCTCTGTTTCTACTCTCTCTCTACTCTCTGTTTCTACTCTCTCTGTATTCTCTGTTTCTACTCTCTTTCTCTCTACTCTCTGTTTCTACTCTCTCTCTACTCTCTGTTTCTACTCTCTCTCTACTCTCTGTTTCTACTCTGTTTCTACTCTCAGTTTCTACTCTCTCTACTCTTTCTACTCTCTCTCTACTCTGTCTCTACTCTCTCTCTACTCTCTGTCTCTACTCTCTGTTTCTACTCTCTCTCTACTCTCTGTTTCTACTCTCTCTACTCTCTGTTTCTACTCTCTGTTTCTACTCTCTACTCTCTGTTTCTACTCTCTGTTTCTACTTTCTCTCTACTCTCTGTTCCTACTCTCTCTCTCTACTCTCTGTTTCTACTCTCTCTCTACTCTCTGTTTCTACTCTGTTTCTACTCTCTCTCTACTCTCTGTTTCTACTCTCTGTTTCTACTTTCTCTCTACTCTCTGTTCCTACTCTCTCTGTATTCTCTGTTTCTACTCTCTTTCTCTCTACTCTCTGTTTCTACTCTCTCTCTACTCTCTGTTTCTACTCTGTTTCTACTCTGTTTCTACTCTGTTTCTACTCTCTCTACTCTCTATCTTTACTCTGTCTCTACTTTCTGTCTTTACTCTCTGTCTCTACTCTCTGTCTCACTCTCTCTCTGTCTCTACTCTGTTTCTACTCTCTCTCTACTCTCTGTCTCTACTCTCTGTTTCTACTCTCTCTCTACTCTCTGTTTCTACTCTCTCTACTCTCTGTTTCTACTCTCTGTTTCTACTCTCTACTCTCTGTTTCTACTCTCTGTTTCTACTTTCTCTCTACTCTCTGTTCCTACTCTCTCTCTCTACTCTCTGTTTCTACTCTCTCTCTACTCTCTGTTTCTACTCTCTGTTTCTACTCTCTCTCTCTACTCTCTGTTTCTACTCTCTGTTTCTACTCTCTCTCTACTCTCTGTTTCTACTCTCTCTGTATTCTCTGTTTCTACTCTCTTTCTCTCTACTCTCTGTTTCTACTCTCTCTCTACTCTCTGTTTCTACTCTCTCTCTACTCTCTGTTTCTACTCTGTTTCTACTCTCAGTTTCTACTCTCTCTACTCTTTCTACTCTCTCTCTACTCTCTGTCTCTACTCTCTCTCTACTCTCTGTCTCTACTCTCTGTTTCTACTCTCTCTCTACTCTCTGTTTCTACTCTCTCTACTCTCTGTTTCTACTCTCTGTTTCTACTCTCTACTCTCTGTTTCTACTCTCTGTTTCTACTTTCTCTCTACTCTCTGTTCCTACTCTCTCTCTCTACTCTCTGTTTCTACTCTCTCTCTACTCTCTGTTTCTACTCTGTTTCTACTCTCTCTCTACTCTCTGTTTCTACTCTCTGTTTCTACATTCTCTCTACTCTCTGTTCCTACTCTCTCTGTATTCTCTGTTTCTACTCTCTTTCTCTCTACTCTCTGTTTCTACTCTCTCTCTACTCTCTGTTTCTACTCTGTTTCTACTCTCAGTTTCTACTCTCTCTACTCTGTTTCTACTCTCTCTCTACTCTCTGTTTCTACTCTCTGTCTCTTTTCCTGTTTTAGACTGAGCAGCGTCTCCCAGCGTTCAGACTATCCCAGGGTTCAGTGATGCTGGACTGCTTGTATCGTGTGGAATGTGAATCCCGTGGAGAGAGAGGCGGGGGGAGGGAGAGAGGCTGCATAGGAGGGCAGAGAGAGATCTGGGAATGATGTAGGCTGGAAAATGGAAGAGAAGAGAAGAGGGGACTACAGTTAAGGAAACACTGCTATGTGAATAGGAAATGCTACTATATTAAACACAGTTCATGAAGCAGTGCAAGGAGACAGAGTGGTGTTTTGCCCTGTTATCACTCTGTAGGATTATCATGTCATAAAGCATAGAGACTTTACAGAGACAAGTAGGCATGGGTTAATTAAGGCTGGGTTTGTTAGGGGTAGAGGGACACCCCCATCTGGGAACAGTGTCTGGAGAGAGGGAAGAGGCAAGGGGCAAGAAAGGAGGAGGAAAAAGCCCATTCTGCATTGCTGTTACTGTCCAAAACAAACGCTAAAACTTTGCATCTGTCTCCAATTTCGCTGTTCTGGGCGGGATCTGTGTTGGTAGTGTGGAGGCATAGGAGGAACAGTTCTCTCCAAAACGGTTCTGGTCAGGTCGCTAGTGTGGTGGACGAACACACAACATAAAGCTTTTTTAATGACTTTCCAAAGCATAAATGATGGATGTTCAAACTGTTTCTTTTGCAGTAAATATACATGTCCTGCATAGCAGTATTGCCCATTTTGTTTGATCCAGTTTGTGTAATTTATGTACAATATTTGTTATACAAAAAAAGCTCCACTGTAAGTCTAATGTTTCATCTTTTATTTATGGTTGTATATATTGAATTATTCTAAAGTATATTTGCCATTAGACTTATTCCTCTGTTGGGAAATGTACTGTAGCAGAGTAGGCTGTTAAGTGAAACAACATGTGATAGAGTTTCTCCTTGAGGAGCGAGAGGTTGGGGCTTATGAGACGTAGGAGACCAAGAAAAACACATGCTCCTTGACTCTGACTGAGGCTATAAAAATGAAAGGCTCATGCCACAGAATACTTCAGGGTTCTCCCAATATATAAAACATGGACCGTTATATCACAGTTTGAGCCTTTGCTTCTTTTTTAGAAGCCTATCAACTATTATCTATTCCACATTGAACAGTAAAACTACTGAACACTAAAATAGTTCCCTTCTCTGAGATTGTAAACTTTATTTGACCAAAGCTGAAAGCCCACATCCACTTGCTATCATCACCCTCGGACTGGGAGGGAAATGTCCTCGTAGTGGAAACATTGAAAATGTGTCAGTCTGTCCTGTTGACATGGCAATAGGGAATGGGTGACATTAGCTTTGCTCTCTCTTCCTCCTCCTCTCGCTCTCTCCCCCTTTTTCTCTCTCTGCCTCTCTCTTCCACTCCCGGTCCCTCTCTCTCCCTCTCTCTTCCACTCCCGGTCCCCCTCTCTCCCTCTCTCTCTTCCACTCCCGGTCCCCCTCTCTCCCTCTCTCTATCTTCAATGCTTTTCTTTTCTTGTTGATTCTGAATCATAAACCTGATCACCTTATATTTGGCATTCTTCCTATATAAAAACACAATATCAATGTTAAAATGTTTTAAGTTAAAATTATACTTATTTTGGATTAGCTTTAATACGTTGTTCCATCCCAAATTATTTGCAGAAGGCCTTAGGTGATTGGAGTATAGAAAGAGAAGTATTATATTGGTTAACCCTGCTGCAGGTAGAGTTTGTGATAGTGCTGCTATTTGTGCAACAGGGTTAGGGTCTGTGGGATGATGTCCTGTTTAGGTCACAGACTAAAGAAATGAATTATGGTAGAAACAAAGTGTCCCAATCTCTTTCCTCCTCCTCTGTGTGTTGTGAAGGGAAAGGTGGAGGATTTAAAAGCTTTCTAACGAGGCAGCCTTGACACCTCAGCGCTGTCAGATCTTAATGTTGACAAACGGCCGTCTATCTCACCGCCCGCTTTGATTAGGGAACATCTCTGAGTGGAGTGGCTATCACTCATGACAAGATGGCTTTTCATGTCAGCACATTTTCTCTCCCTGTCCTGCTTCTTTTTTTCTGATTATTTATAACCCTATATTTTACCCCTTGATAACTAAATTGCATTGTGGACAAAGCAGTTTGCTCGGTCCCCTCCTCTCACTCTTTTTTTGCTCTCCTTTTCTCTCTCTCTTTCTCTTGCTCTCTCTGTTGCTCGCTCGCTCTCATTCTCTCTTATTGATGTTGGTGGCATGCCTGTAGAAATCAGCATGGTTTATTTAGTCTAGTTCCCACTCGGGTCCTCTGCTCCATCGTGCCAATCAGAGAGTCAGCTTCTCTGCTCAGCTTCCCCTCGTTGACCCTATGAAGGATAATGACGCTTTACTGAATTACAGTTTTAAGTTTCACTCTCTTCTCTTTGATGCTAGACGAGTGGCTGGCTGGCTGACTGCTTGCTGGCTGCTAGATAGCTCTGGCCTTTCTTTAACGCTGCACAGAATTCACTTCCGAAACACTCCAACTTCTTCCATGCGTCTGATGAAAGCTCTCCAGACACGAGACAGAGCAGGAAGCTGCTTTTTTCACAGTAATCGTGCTGACAACAGTTGCAGGAGATCTCTTCAAGACAAGGTGCTTGTTCCTTCTAGGAGCGCCAGGCATACTGAGAGCCTCGCTGAGAGAAAACATGGCAGACGAGTGTCATACACCTTCCATTTTTCCAGACGTGTTCTGCAGCTTTTCTTACACACACAGAGAGTTCCTGTTTCTCACAGATACTGTATGACCTTAAAGAAGACAAATCCTCACAGGCATCTCTGTGAGGTCATGTGTAGCAGGCGTGTGCTGGGGATGGGGATGGGTTTAGCTGGCATGCTGGGGTTGGGCTGAGCTTGGGGTGGGGTGGGGTTGATCTGGAGCTAGGGTTGGGCTGGGGTTGGGTTGGGGCTGGGGTTAGGCTGGGGCTGGGGTTGGGGTTGGGGTTGGGGTGGGTGGGGTTGGGTTGGGTTGGGTAGGTCTGGGTTGGGTTGGGTTGGGTTGGGGTAGGGCTAGGGTTGGGGTTGAGTTTGGGCTGGGGTTGGGGTTGGGCTGGGGCTAGTATTGTTCTTGGGATGGGTTGGGCTGGTCTGGGGTGGGTTTGGGTTAGGGGTTGAGCTGCGGCTGACATAACTTGATGAAGGCAGTTTAAGGCATTTAGATGTACTGTATAGTCTGAAGGTAATGTATGGTGTGTATGTACTGTATAGTCTGTACTAGAGGTCGACCGATTATGATTTTTCAATGCCGATACCGATTATTGGAGAACCAAAAAAAGCTGATTGTCACGTCCTGACCTTAGTTCCTTTTTTATGACTCTATTTTAGTTTGGTCAGGGCATGAGTTGGGGTGGGCATTCTATGTGTTTTGTGTTCTATGTTTTCTATTTCTATGTGTTTGGCCTGGTATGGTTCCCAATCAGAGGCAGCTGGCAATCGTTGTCTCTGATTGAGAACCATACTTAGGCAGCCTGTTTTCCCACTATGGGTTGTGGGTAGTTGTTTTGTGTTGCTGCACCTTACAGGACTGTTTCGTTTTCATTTCACTCTCTTTGTTATTTTGTTCAGTGTTTCTGTTCCAATAAATAACATGAACACTTACCACGCTGCGCATTGGTCCGATCCTTCATACTCCTCGTCAGAAGAGGAAGAAAATAACCGTTACACCGATACTGATTAATCAGACTATTTTTATTTTATTTTATTTTATTTGTAATAATGACAATTACAACAATACTGAATGAACACTTATTTTAACTTAATATAATACATCAATAATATCAATTTAGCCTCAAATAAATAATGAAACATGTTCAATTTGGTTTCAATAATGCAAAAACAAAGTGTTGGAGAAGAAAGTAAAAGTGCAATATGTGCCATGTAAAAAAGCTAACATTTAAGTTCCTTGCTCAGAACATGAGAACATATGAAAGCAGGTGGTTCCTTTTAACACGAGTCTTCAATATTCCCAGGTAAGAAGTTTTAGGTTGTAGTTATTATAGGAAATATTGGACTATTTTTCTCTATACAATTTGTATTTCATATACCTTTGACTATTGGATGTTCTTATAGGCACTTTAGTATTGCCAGTGTAACAGTATAGCTTCTTTCCCTCTCCTCGCTCCTACCTGGGCTCGAACCATGAACACATCGACAACAGCCACCCTCGACGCAGCGTTACCCATGCAGAGCAAGGGGAACAACCACTCCAAGTCTCAGAGCGAGTGATGTTTGAAACGCTATTAGCGTGTACCCCGCTAACCATTTCACATCGGTTACACAAGCCTAATCTCGGGAGTTGATAGGCTTGAAGTCATAAACAGCGCAATGCTTGAAGAATTGCGAAGAGCTGCTGGCAAACGCACAAAATTGCTGTTATATTGCACAACCTTCAATGTTATGTCATAATTATGTACAATTCTGGCAAATTAATTACGGCCTTTGTTAGGAATAAATGGACTTCACACAGTTCGCAATGTGGCCCAAACTGGTGGCCCAAACTGCTGCATATACCTTGACTGCTTGCACGGAACGCAAGAGAAGTGACACAATTACCCTAGTTATAAGAAATTAATGTTAGCAGGCAATATTAACTAAATATGCAGGTTTAAAAATATATACTTGTGTATTGATTTTAAAGAAAGGCAATGATGTTTATGGGTAGGTACATTGGTGCAATGACAGTGCTTTTTTCGCAAACGCGCTTGTTAAATCATCACCCGTTTGTCGAAGTAGGCTGTGATTCGATGAGAAATTAACAGGCACCGCATCAATTATATGCAACGCAGGACACGCTAGATAAACTAGTAATAGCATCAACCATGTGTATTTAACTAGTGATTATGTTAAGATTGATTGTTTCTTATAAGATAAGTTTAATGCTAGCTAGCAACTTACCGTGGCTTCTTGCTGCCCTCGCGTAACAGGTAGTCAGCCTGCCACGCAGGCTCCTCGCGGAGTGCAATGTAAGGCAGGTGGTTAGAGCATTGGACTAGTAACCGGAAGGTTGTAAAAACGAATCCCCGAGCTGACAAGGTAAAAATCTGTCATTCTGCCTCTGAACAAGGCAGTTAACCCACCATTCCTAGGCCGTCATTGAAAATAAGAATGTGTTCTTAACTGACTTGCCTAGTTAAATAAAGGTGTAAAAAAAACGTTTTTTTTTTAAATGCCGATTGCCGATTATTATGAAAATATCGGCCATAATTAATCGTCCATTCCGATTAATCGGTCGACCTCTAGTCTGTACGTACTGTATAGTCTGTACGTATTGTATGGTGTGGATGTACTGTATAGTCTGTATGTGCTGTATGGTGTGGATGTGCTGTATGGTGTGGATGTACTGTGTAGTCTGTATGTACTGTATGGTGTGGATGTACTGTATGGTGTGGATGTACTGTATAGTCTGGATGTACTGTATAGTCTATGTATTGTATGGTGTGGATGTACTGTATAGTCTATGTATTGTATGGTGTGGATGTACTGTATAGTCTGTATGTACTGTATGGTGTGGATGTACTGTATAGTCTGTATGTACTGTATGGTGTGGATGTACTGTATAGTCTGTATGTACTGTATAGTCTGTAGGTACTGTATGGTGTGGATGTACTGTATGGTGTGGATGTACTGTATAGTCTATGTACTGTATAGTCTGTATGTACTGTATAGTCTGTAGGTACTGTATGGTGTGGATGTACTGTATAGTCTGTATGTACTGTATAGTCTGTATGTACTGTATGGTGTGGATGTACTGTATAGTCTATGTACTGTATAGTCTGTATGTACTGTATAGTCTGTAGGTACTGTATGGTGTGGATGTACTGTATAGTCTGTATGTACTGTATGGTGTGGATGTACTGTATAGTCTGTAGGTACTGTATGGTGTGGATGTACTGTATAGTCTGTATGTACTGTATAGTCTGTAGGTACTGTATGGTGTGGATGTACTGTATGGTGTGGATGTACTGTGTAGTCTGTATGTACTGTATGGTGTGGATGTACTGTATAGTCTATGTACTGTATAGTCTGTATGTACTGTATAGTCTGTATGTACTGTATAGTCTGTATGTACTGTATGGTGTGGATGTACTGTATAGTCTATGTACTGTATAGTCTATGTACTGTATAGTCTGTAGGTACTGTATGGTGTGGATGTACTGTATAGTCTGTATGTACTGTATGGTGTGGATGTACTGTATAGTCTGTAGGTACTATATGGTGTGGATGTACTGTATGGTGTGGATGTACTGTGTAGTCTGTATGTACTGTATGGTGTGGATGTACTGTATAGTCTATGTACTGTATAGTCTGTATGTACTGTATAGTCTGTAGGTACTGTATGGTGTGGATGTACTGTATAGTCTGTAGGTACTGTATGGTGTGGATGTACTGTATAGTCTGTATGTACTGTATGGTGTGGATGTACTGTATAGTCTGTATGTACTGTATGGTGTGGATGTACTGTATAGTCTGTATGTACTGTATAGTCTGTATGTACTGTATAGTGTGGATGTACTGTATAGTGTGTATGTACTGTATAGTCTGTATGTACTGTATAGTCTGGATGTACTGTATGGTGTGGATGTACTGTATAGTCTGTATGTACTGTATAGTCTGTATGTACTGTATAGTCTGGATGTACTGTATAGTGTGGGTGAACTGTATAGTGTGTATGTACTGTATAGTCTGTATGTACTGTATAGTCTGGATGTACTGTATAGTGTGGGTGAACTGTATAGTGTGTATGTACTGTATAGTCTGGATGTACTGCATAGTCTGGATGTACTGTATAGTCTGGATGTACTGTATGGTGTGGATGTACTGTATAGTCTGTAGGTACGGTATGGTGTGGATGTACTGTATAGTCTGTATGTACTGTATAGTCTGTATGTACTGTATGGTGTGGATGTACTGTATGGTGTGGATGTACTGTGTAGTCTGTATGTACTGTATGGTGTGGATGTACTGTATAGTCTATGTACTGTATAGTCTGTATGTACTGTATAGTCTGTATGTACTGTATAGTCTGTATGTACTGTATGGTGTGGATGTACTGTATAGTCTATGTACTGTATAGTCTATGTACTGTATAGTCTGTAGGTACTGTATGGTGTGGATGTACTGTATAGTCTGTATGTACTGTATGGTGTGGATGTACTGTATAGTCTGTAGGTACTATATGGTGTGGATGTACTGTATGGTGTGGATGTACTGTGTAGTCTGTATGTACTGTATGGTGTGGATGTACTGTATAGTCTATGTACTGTATAGTCTGTATGTACTGTATAGTCTGTATGTACTGTATGGTGTGGATGTACTGTATAGTGTGTATGTACTGTATAGTGTGGGTGAACTGTATAGTGTGTATGTACTGTATAGTCTGTATGTACTGTATAGTCTGGATGTACTGTATGGTGTGGATGTACTGTATAGTCTGTATGTACTGTATAGTGTGGGTGAACTGTATAGTCTGTATGTACTGTATGGTCTGTATGTACTGTATAGTCTGTATGTACTGTATAGTCTGTATGTACTGTATGTACTGTATAGTCTGTATGTACTGTATAGTCTGTATGTACTGTATGTACTGTATAGTCTGTATGTACTGTATAGTCTGTATGTACTGTATAGTCTGTATGTACTGTATAGTCTGTATGTACTGTATGGTCTGTATGTACTGTATAGTCTGTATGTACTGTATAGTGTGGGTGAACTTTAAGGTGGGACACAGCCTGTAGAGGGATGGTCCTGTTCCACTAGACTGTTCCTGTATGGCCGTATGATGAGATGTGGTGGTGTTACCAGTCTCTTAATGGATCTCTTTGTTCAGTGTGGTTCTGTCTGAGCTCTGAAAGCAGCAGCAGCCGATAGATACAGTTCCAAAAGACTCTGAGCAGGAGATATATTCTCAGCACTCTGTTGCCGCTTTCTATAGAGAAAACAGTGTTTCATAGTTTATCTTGTCTGATAACAAACGCTGAAACAGCCTATCAGTTTAGATGGAAATGTATTAAATGTGTTCATATGTTCACTGTGGGTTCTGATGTCAATAGTTATGAAATACTACAGTACACTTCTTTTTACTCCAAGTCAGTCATCATTGGACGTTTTATGTAGAGATTGTGGGTACTGGATAATCCAGACTTTTGTAGCTTGCCGGATGTTATGGTATGCGTTTTAGAAAACTATCAAAACCAGATTCCCCTTTGGCTCCACTGATGTGACACTTGAAAGCATTTTTAATCTCTTTATCTTTCCACACTGATTTGAATCTGCTCTTTAGGGTTCAGGGTTGAGATGTTTAGCTGTCTGAATGTTTCCTGGCTGTTCTGTCTGACTGTTCTCTGGCTGTATGACTGTTCTGTCTGGCTGTTGTCTGACTGTTCTGACTGTTTTCAGATTTTTCTGACTATTCCTCTCTCGCCACCCTCTGTTCTGACTGTTCTCTGACTGACTGTTCCTACTGTTTTGTCTTTCTGCCCCTCCCCAATCCCCCTCCAGGCAGCAAGGAGGATGAGTTGGTCAAGTCGAAGAAGGGGTTCCACAGCCAGACAGTAGCCAATCAGAGTCCAGAGACGGACCTGATGTTGGATGGAGACGATGACACTGCCAGTCTGCTGCAGGAGAAAGAGATGGACAACCTGGCTGGTGAGACGCATACACAAACACGCACACACACACACACACATATACACACACAAACACGCACATCTTTATCCTATGTTTGGGTCATGGTTTATGTGTTTGGCAGTGTAAGTGGATCTGGGCAGTGTTTCCAAGGTGTTCAGGTGAAAATGTAGTTCCTGTGTGATAGTGTGTGTGTGAAACAAACCGTTCTGTGTTGTTTTGGTTCTCCAGCGCCGTTCCTTCCTCGCCTGTTTGTCTCCAGAGGTCAGTCAGTCATCTCAGTCCAAGTTAATTCAACTATAGTGATTCCGGAAGGATGATCAATCTGAACATGACTGCGTATCAAATGGCACCCTATTATTTAGTTAGTGCACTACTTTTGACTAGGGCACATAGTACTTTGGTCAAAAGTAGTGCAATAGGGTGCCATTTGGAATGCACCCTACAGTGCATTTGGAAAGTATTCAGACTTAATTCAGACTTAACTTACAGCCTTATTCTAAAATGGATTAAATTTTATTTTGTCCCCTCATCAATCTACACACAATACCCCCATAATGACAAAGCGAAAACAGGTTTTAAGTCATTTTTGCTCATTTATAAAAAATGGAAACATCACATTTACATAAGTATTCAGACCCTTTACTTAGTACTTTGTTGAAGCACCTTTGGCAGCGATTACAGCCTTGAGTCTTCTTGGGTATGACGCTATCAACTTGGCACACCTGTATTTCTCCCATTCTTCTCTGCAGATCCTCTCAAGCTCTGTCAGGTTAGATTTTAAATTTTTATTATTTATTTTTATTTCCCCTTTATTTAACCAGGTAGGCAAGTTGAGAACAAGTTCTCATTTACAATTGCGACCTGGCCAAGATAAAGCAAAGCAGTTCGACACATACAACGACACAGAGTTACACATGGAGTAAAACAAACAGTCAATAATACAGTAGAAAAATAAGTCTATATACAATGTGAGCAAATGAGGTGAGATAAGGGAGGTAAAGGCAAAAAAAGGCCATGGTGGCGAAGTAAATACAAAATAGCAAGTAAAACACTGGAATGGTAGATTTGCAGTGGAAGAATGTGGAAAGTAGAGATAGAAATAATGGGGTGCAAAGGAGCAAAATAAATAAATACAGTAGGGGGAGAGGTAGTTGTTTGGGCTAAATTATAGATGGGCTATGTACATTTGTAGTAATCTGTGAGCTGCTCTGACAGCTGGTACTTAAAGCTAGTGAGGGAGATAAGTGTTTCCAGTTTCAGAGATTTTTGTAGTTCGTTCCAATCATTGACAGCAGAGAACTGGAAAGAGAGGCGGCCAAAAGAAGAATTGGTTTTGGGGGTGACCAGAGAGATATACCTGCTGGAGCACGTGCTATAGGTAGGTGCTGCTATGGTGACCAGCGAGCTGAGATAAGGGGAGACCTTTCCTAGCAGGGTCTTGTAGATGACCTGGAGCCAGTGGGTTTGGCGACAAGTATGAAGTGAGGGCCAGACAACAAGAGCGTACAGGTCGCAGTGGTGGGTAGTATATGGGGCTTTGGTGACAAAACGGATTGTGAGTCTGGAAGGAGAGTTTACAGTCTAACCAGACACCTAGGTATTTGTAGTTGTCCACATATTCTAAGTCAGAACCACCCAGAGTAGTGATGTTGGACGGGCGGGCAGGTGCAGGCAGCGATCGGTTGAAGAGCATGCATTTAGTTTTACTTGTATTTAAGAGCAATTGGAGGCCACGGAAAGAGAGTTGTATGGCATTGAAGCTCGTCTGGAGGGTTGTTAACACAGTGTCCAAAGAAGGGCCAGAAGTATACAGAATGGTGTCGTCTGCGTAGAGGTGGATCAGAGACTCACCAGCAGCAAGAGAGACATCATTGCTGTATACAGAGAAGAGAGTCAGTCCAAGAATTTAACCCTGAGGCACCCCCATAGAGACTGTCAGAGGCCCGGACAACAGGCCGATTTGACACACTGAACTCTATCAGAGAAGTAACTGGTGAACCAGGCGAGGCAATCATTTGAGAAACCAAGGCTATCTAGTCTGCCGATGAGGATGTGGTGATTGACAGAGTCGAAAGCCTTGGCCAGATCAATGAATACGGCTGCACAGTATTGTTTCTTATTGATGGCGGTTAAGATATCGTTTAGGACCTTGAGCGTGGCTGAAGTGCACTCATGACCAGCTCTGAAACCAGATTGCATAGCGGAGAAGGTATGGTGGGATTCTAAATGGTCGTTAATCTGTTTGTTGACTTGGCTTTCGAAGACCTTAGAAAGGTCTGAAAATGTTGTAGTTAGGGATGAAGATTTCAGAATTTTTGGTGGTCTTCCTAAGCCAGGATTCAGACACAGCTAGAACATCCGGGTTGCCAGAGTGTGCTAAAGCAGTGAATAAAACAAACTTAGGGAGGAGGCTTCTAATGTTGACATGCATGAAACCAAGGCTATTACGGTTACAGAAGTCATCAAAAGAGAGCGCCTGGGGAATAGGAGTGGAGCTAGGCACTGCAGGGCCTGGATTCACCTCTACATCACCAGAGAAGGATAAGGGTACGGCTAAAAGCTATGAGAATTGGTTGTCTAGAACGTCTGGAACAGAGAGTAAAAGGAGGTTTCTGGGGGCGATAAAATAGCTTCAAGGTATAATGTACAAACAAAGGTATGGTAGGATGTGAATACAGTGGAGGGAAACCTAAGTATTGAATGATGATGAGAGAGATATTGTCTCTAGAAACACAATTGAAACCAGGTGATGTCATCGCATGTGTGGGTGGTGGAACTGAAAGGTTGGATAAGGTATAATGAGCAGGGCTAGAGGCGCTACAGTGAATTAAGCCAATAAACACTCATTAGAACAGCAATGGACAAGGCATATTTAAGGAGAGGCATGCTTAGTCAAGTGATCATAAGGGTCCAGTGAGTAGTGAGGTTGGTTGGGGTAACGGCGATTCAGACAGCTAGGCCGGGCCATCGGTAGCAAGCTAGCATAGGATGGAGGTCTGTTTTTAGCCACCTCGTGTGTTTCCGTCGGTAGATTAGTGGGGTTCCGTGTGGTAGAGGGGATCAATCCAATTGGCAAAATAGATCTAGTTATAGTGACACAAGAAAATTTTTCCGATAGATCTATTCAGATAGCAGCCGATAAGACAGCTAACGATTAGATGGACTCAGATGGGCGTTCAGGTAACGTCGCGACAGAGGGGCCAGTTGGATAATTCCCTCGGGCAGATAACGTCGGTAGTCCAGTCGTGAAGGCCCGGTGGGGCTCCGCGTCGGCAATAAAACTGGTCCGGATAAGTGATTGTAGCCCAGGAGTGGCTGATGAAACTCTCCAGCTGGCTAGCTCCGGAATAATTGATGTTTGCTCCGGGATCGTCGTAAGCCAATAGTCACACGGATAGCAGCGAGCTAGCTGCGAGATCCAGGTGTAAATGTCCAGAGCTTTCGGTTGAAATGAGGGGATATGGAGAGAAAAATAGGTCCGGTCGCGTTGTACAAAACTGCCGATAGCTTTTCGAGCTAAAGGATAGCTGATAACCATCAACCGTGGTTAGCTGAAAACTAACGTTAGCCAGTGAATTGGCTAGCTTCTGGTTAGCTTCTGGCTAGCTTCTATTGTGAGGCGGGTTGCAGGAGAGTGTTTTGAAGTTGAGTTTTTGGAAAAGAAACATATAAAAGATATGTGAAAAAAGATGTAAATAAATATACAGTGCCTTGCGAAATTATTCGGCCCCCTTGAACTTTGCGACCTTTTGCCACATTTCAGGCTTCAAACATAAAGATATAAAACTGTATTTTTTTGTGAAGAATCAACAACAAGTGGGACACAATCATGAAGTGGAACGACATTTATTGGATATTTCAAACTTTTTTAACAAATCAAAAACTGAAAAATTGGGCGTGCAAAATTATTCAGCCCCCTTAAGGTAATACTTTGTAGCGCCACCTTTTGCTGCGATTACAGCTGTAAGTCGCTTGGGGTATGTTTCTATCAGTTTTGCACATCGAGAGACTGACATTTTTTCCCATTCCTCCTTGCAAAACAGCTCGAGCTCAGTGAGGTTGGATGGAGAGCATTTGTGAACAGCAGTTTTCAGTTCTTTCCACAGATTCTCGATTGGATTCAGGTCTGGACTTTGACTTGGTCATTCTAACACCTGGATATGTTTATTTTTTAACCATTCCATTGTAGATTTTGCTTTATGTTTTGGATCATTGTCTTGTTGGAAGACAAATCTCCGTCCCAGTCTCAGGTCTTTTGCAGACTCCATCAGGTTTTCTTCCAGAATGGTCCTGTATTTGGCTCCATCCATCTTTCCATCAATTTGAACCATCTTCCCTGTCCCTGCTGAAGAAAAGCAGGCCCAAACCATGATGCTGCCACCACCATGTTTGACAGTGGGGATGGTGTGTTCAGGGTGATGGGCTGTGTTGCTTTTACGCCATACATAACGTTTTGCATTGTTGCCAAAAAGTTCCATTTTGGTTTCATCTGACCAGAGCACCTTCTTCCACATGTTTGGTGTGTCTCCCAGGTGGCTTGTGGCAAACTTTAAACGACACTTTTTATGGATATCTTTAAGAAATGGCTTTCTTCTTGCCACTCTTCCATAAAGGCCAGATTTGTGCAATATACGACTGATTGTTGTCCTATGGACAGAGTCTCCCACCTCAGCTGTAGATCTCTGCAGTTCATCCAGAGTGATCATGGGCCTCTTGGCTGCATCTCTGATCAGTCTTCTCCTTGTATGAGCTGAAAGTTTAGAGGGACGGCCAGGTCTTGGTAGATTTGCAGTGGTCTGATACTCCTTCCATTTCAATATTATCGCTTGCACAGTGCTCCTTGGGATGTTTAAAGCTTGGGAAATCTTTTTGTATCCAAATCCGGCTTTAAACTTCTTCACAACAGTATCTCGGACCTGCCTGGTGTGTTCCTTGTTCTTCATGATGCTCTCTGCGCTTTTAACGGACCTCTGAGACTATCACAGTGCAGGTGCATTTATACGGAGACATGATTACACACAGGTGGATTGTATTTATCATCATTAGTCATTTAGGTTAACATTGGATCATTCAGAGATCCTCACTGAACTTCTGGAGAGAGTTTGCTGCACTGAAAGTAAAGGGGCTGAATAATTTTGCACGCCCAATTTTTCAGTTTGTGATTTGTTAAAAAAGTTTGAAATATCCAATAAATGTCGTTCCACTTCATGATTGTGTCCCACTTGTTGTTGATTCTTCACAAAAAAATACAGTTTTATATCTTTATGTTTGAAGCCTGAAATGTGGCAAAAGGTCGCAAAGTTCAAGGGGGCCGAATACTTTCGCAAGGCACTGTATATACGGGATGGGGAGATGGGGAGCATTGCTGCACAGCTATTCTCAGGTCTTCGATCAGGTATATAAAAAAACATCCCCACAGCATGATGCTGCCACCAACATGCTTCACTGTAGGCATGGTGCCAGGTTTCCTCCAGACGTGATGCTTGGCTTTCAGGCCAAAGAGTTCAATCTTGGTTTCATCAGAACAAAGAATGTTGTTTCTCATGGTCTGAAAGTCTTTAGGTGCCTTTTAGCAAACTCCAAGTGGGCTGTCATGTGCCTTTTACTGAAGAGTGGCTTCTGTCTGGCCACTCTACCATAAAGGCCTGATTGGTAGAGTGCTGCAGAGATGGTTGTCCTTCTGGAAGGTTCTCCCATCTCCACAGAGGATCTCTAGAGCTCTGCCAGTGACCATCAGATTCTTGGTCACCTCCCTGACTAAGGTCCTTCTCCCCCATTGCTCTGTTTGGCCGTGCGGCCAGCTCAAGGAAGAGTCTTGGTGGTTCCAAACTTTTTCCATTTAAGAATGATGGAGGCCACTGTGTTCTTGGGGACCTTGAATGCTGCAGAAATGTTTTGGTACCCTACCCCAGATCTGGCCCTTGACACAATCCTGTCTCGGAGCTCTATGGACAATTCCTTCGACCTCATGGCTTGGTTTTTGCTCCGATATGCCCTATCAACTGTGGGACCTTATTTAAGTGATAATGCCCGAGAAGCCGGTGTTTGGAGGATATATTGGCACGGAGTTGTTAGGGCCTAGATGAAGTCGAGGGCCAGCAAACCGTGCCAATATATCCTCCAAACACCGGCTTCAAGAGCATTATCACTTTTAAAGAACGGGTTACCAACATATTCAAATAATAATTTACTTATTTTGATTAAAAACTAGATTTTTATTCATTTATTCATACTTCCACAAGGTATAGTCCTGACACACATCTAGGGTTGCTAGAGACCCGACCCAGTCGTTTGTTCCATTGCTATAATGGCTGGCAACATTCTTATCCCTTGCCTGCTACCTAGCCAACTACTGCCAACTTACAGTCACGTCAATAAGTGCAGTCAGAATAACAGAAAAGTAGCTGCATTTGCATTTGTTTAAGCTGTTTTCTAGTAACATTTATTTGGATACATCCATAACAATGAGGTAATGAGGCGCGATTTCACCTGGCATAGAAAATGTGCTCACTGTTGACACTTGTTCAGAGGAGCTAGCCAGCAACACAGCTACAGTAACACGATCGCTTCAAACTGAAGCTGGAAAGACTGCAAATTAGCTACGTTTTATTTAACCTTTTTTCAATTGACATTTTTTTGTATATATGTATTTCGACTGGCTAAGACACGCTGCCTGCCAGTCTTTCTTGTCCCGGACAGCAGGACATCGAATTTGAATATCTAAACAATGTTGTAAATGTTGGAGAGGCGGACAGCAAGGTTTATACAGATCTCAGCTGTTGAAAACGAAATGTTAGTCTAAAAGAAATGTGAGATAATGTCTAGATGCTAAAGTGGAGATCAAGTTTATAAGTTGCCTGGCTGGGCTGATGAGACAGTGGATAGCGCAGTCAGATGGAAGAGAGTAAATAGGTATTTTAACGTCATAGATTTAGCCGGTGGCAGTTTGTGGAATAGACACCGGCTGGAATGCGGTTTTAACCAATCAACATTCAGGATTAGACCTACCCGTTGTATAAATAAACAGGTGTGTGCCTTTCCAAATCATGTCCAATCAATTGAATTTACCACAGGTGGACTCCAATAATGTTGTAGAAACATCTCAAGGAGATCAATGGAAACAGGATGCACCTGAGCTCAACTTTGAGTCTCATAGCAAAAGGTCTGAATACTTATGTAAATAAGGTGTTTCTGTTTTCTATTTTTAATACATTTGCAAAAATTCTAACAACCTGTTTTCACTTTGTCATTATGAGGTACTGTGTGTAGATTGCTGAGGAAAAACATATATTTAATAAATTTTAGAGTAAGGCTGTAATGTAACAAAATTTGGAAAAAGTCAAGGGGTCTGAATACTTTCCGAAGGCACTGTATGTCACCATTCCCCTTCTAAATGGCCCAGACAATCAGTGGCTAAACTAACATTTACCTAACCTGACAAACTGAACTATTAACCCACATTAACTCTATGATCTTACTGATTATAACAGACAGAGAAACTATGAAAACAAAAGAATGAATGAAAATTACTTGAATCAACCTCCTCAGTAGAAATAAATATTGAAATAAACAAATCACAATTACTCATTATAACATATGAGATGGTTGTTTGTTATCTATACATTTTATTTTCATTAGAACACTGAGTCATGGACTACACCCCAAATGGCACCCTATTCCTTTTTATGGTGCACTACTTTTAACCAGGGTCCATAGGAATCTGGTCAAAAGTGTGCATTATATAGGAAAAGGGTGTCATTTAGGACACACCCATGCAGACGAAAGGGTCTGTTAATAAGAGCTGTTCCATGACATGATGTCTGAATGTCCAGAAAATAAATTGCATGTTTAAATAATGACATTTAAAATGAATTTTATCTTGGAGTCTTGGAGTTTTTATCTGAACTGTGCCAGGCAGGCAGGAGAGTTCATACAGCTGGCAGGGCTACAGTGAAACATGTAATATAATATTAATAAATGCAATTAAGCAGACACTTTTATCCATAGTGTGTGCATACATGTTTAAATGAGTGGCCCCAGCAGGAATCAAACTCACAATCGTTGCATTGCAAGCATCCTCATCTACCAACTGAGCCACACTGTTCTATCAGGTCCTGAGATGTACAGACTGGATGGGTGTAGAGGTAGAGCAGTACAGACTGGATGGGTGTAGAGGTAGAGCAGTACAGACTAGATGGGTGTAGAGGTAGAGCAGTACAGACTAGATGGATATAGAGGTAGAGCAGTACAGACTGGATGGGTGTAGAGGTAGAGCAGTACAGACTGGATGGGTGTAGAGGTAGAGCAGTACAGACTAGATGGGTGTAGAGGTAGAGCAGTACAGACTAGATGGATATAGAGGTAGAGTAGTACAGACTAGATGGATGTAGAGGTAGAGCAGTACAGACTGGATGGGTGTAGAGGTAGAGCAGTACAGACTGGATGGGTGTAGAGGTAGAGCAGTACAGACTAGATGGATATAGAGGTAGAGCAGTACAGACTAGATGGATATAGAGGTAGAGCAGTACAGACTAGATGGATGTAGAGGTAGAGCAGTACAGACTAGATGGATGTAGAGGTAGAGCAGTACAGACTGGATGGGTGTAGAGGTAGAGCAGTACAGACTGGATGGGTGTAGAGGTAGAGCAGTACAGACTAGATGGATATAGAGGTAGAGCAGTACAGACTAGATGGATATAGAGGTAGAGCAGTACAGACTAGATGGATGTAGAGGTAGAGCAGTACAGACTGGATGGGTGTAGAGGTAGAGCAGTACAGACTGGATGGGTGTAGAGGTAGAGCAGTACAGACTAGATGGATGTAGAGGTAGAGCAGTACAGACTGGATGGATGTAGATGTAGAGCAGTACAGACTGGATGGGTGTAGGGGTAGAGCAGTACAGACTGGATGGATGTAGAGGTAGAGCAGTACAGACTGGATGGGTGTAGGGGTAGAGCAGTACAGACTGGATGGATGTAGTGGTAGAGCAGTACAGACTGGATGGATGTAGAGGTAGAGCAGTACAGACTGGAAGGATGTAGAGGTAAAGCAGTACAGACTGGATGGATGTAGAGATAAAGCAGTACAGACTGGATGGATGTAGAGGTAAAGCAGTACAGACTGGATGGATGTAGAGGTAAAGCAGTACAGACTGGATGGATGTAGAGGTAAAGCAGTACAGACTGGATGGATGTAGAGGTAAAGCAGTACAGACTGGATGGATGTAGAGGTAAAGCAGTCGTGTGGTTAATAATGCAGCTATTGAACCTCCCGTCCAGTCCTGGACAGTTGTTAAACCTTAGTTCCCTTTCAGTCAGTCACTCGGTATAACATACTTGGGGAGTCAACAACCAATCATATTAACCCGAAGGAAACTGAATGCCGAGCCCGCCCTCAGAAGCCCCGCCTTCCTGGCTAGAATACCAGGGCTCTAAAGCTCGCCTGAATGCAGAACGTGTCACGCAATTTGCTTTTCAAGCACATAAAGACCACGAGATTCAGCGCCAACTTAGGTGTCTGTTAGTGGGTAGAGAGTGCTCGTTCCCCTAGATGTTGCAATTGTGGGTTCTTTTTGTGTTTGCTAAAAGCTAACTACTTTATTTTTTAATTTACCCCGTCCCCAATTTCGTGGTATCCAATTGTTTTAGATATCACGATTGGTGATATCTGTGCTGCAGTGTGTTGGGGTTCCCCAAATACCTTCTACCTGCTCCTAGTGTGGCTCATAGTGTTCTTATGGCTGGGTCCGGCAGTTGGTGTTAGGCACCGCGCAGGTTGTGCATTTGTCCGAGTTACCACATTTCCCTGCATGTTTGAGCCTTGGGCTGCAGCAGTGTGTAAAGTGTACATTATCAGGGTTACCACTGTTTCCTGTAGGTTTGAGCCTCGGGTTGCTGTGACAGCGCGCAAGTACACAGTTTCGATGTTGCTGCAGGTTTCCTCCTACAGGGAACAGTAGTTATAATCATAACTGTAATATTTATTGTCTTCATTAAAACATTTGACGGTTATTTCTGCCTAGTAGCTTAGGTTATTTAAATACCTTATTGGTCTGACTCTGCCCAGTCAGGAATGTCTCTGCTAACAATAGAGTTATCCAAACCCCCTTATAGTGTTTTAGGGTTCTCATAGTGTTCTCACAGTGTTGTCATAATGTTCTCCAACCCACCTCCTGGTTATATGGCACCAGGCTCCAGCTCTGTGGGCCAAACTCTCCAGTCAGAACTGTGCTTTCTGATGCTTTAGGTATAATTGCCTCAGCCTCACAAGGTATAGTAATCCAGAGTTCAGTCTGGTTGTGAAAATAGATCAAGAGGAGCTGTTCAACAGTCCGATACACTGCCTGAACGCTGCAAACAACTGGTGCATGAAATAAGAGCAGCAAGCGCTGTGGTGGTTTTATGCCTGATGCAAGCGTTTTACTGGAATACAATAGTGGATCCTGGCAGCCATCATAAATTCCTGAAACGTTTACTATGTTCCAATCACAAGGATTATAAAGCAGCAAATGGACTGAGGGAGAGAGAATCTGGTTGCTGTGCCTCCCCTGTCAAGCTCACAGACAACAACAAAAAACAGTTTTTTTCTGAGGAGAACATTTCATCCTAAAACAGTTGATAAAATAATAAAGAAAATATGATATACTATAGATGCTGTTTATTTTAAAATATCATAGTTTACTGGTATGTTGGCATTCTGACAAAGAGAATTCGAATTGCAGACTATTGTATCTATAGTGTTGCTATGTATGTGGGGGTAGCTTTAGAGACCTGCAATGACTAGCTTCTGTCCAGAATCTCAAGAGGTACAATCAGGCTTTTAAGTAGTGGCTGTGAGCGGTATTGTCCTTAAAGCCCCGATGCAGTCTTTGTAATTGTATTTTAAAATCATTGCTGTATGTCTAATAAATCACTCTGTGTTTATTTAATGAAAATGTACTGCCCTTTAAAAGTCCAATGCAGCTATTTTTATCTCAATATCAAATCATTTCTGGGTAAAAATGAAGTACCTTAGTGTGATTGTTTTCAATTAAAATGGCAAAAGAAACAAAAATAGCTATAACGAAACACCATCCAAAATCAGCTGGACCAGTTACGAGTACAGAAAATTCTAAATGGATACTTTCTTTATATGTACATCATTTAGAACATATTATCAATTCCAACCTTATTAAAAATGTTGGTCAAAACATTTATTTTTGGAACATTCAAAAACTCTTCAAAAACATTTACATTTTTTTCAAATATTGCATCATGGTAAAGTTAAAGGTATGTTCACATTCTGACCAACAGGGGAGCCCTAGCTATCTCAGACTGACAATTCAGAAGTGCTGGACATTCTGTAGTGTTCTGTCTATGTACTCTATATGCTACAGTCTGTGTGCTCTATATCTATACTCTATCTCTCTCTGCCCTGAGCAGTCTAAGTGGGAGATCCTCCCTGTGTGTTGACAGCCTTTCTCCTCCTCCTCTTTCTTTATCTTTCTCTCTCTTGCCCTCTCACTCTGTCTCTCCCCATATCTCTTTCTCTCTCCTCCTCTTCCTCCTCTCTCTCTCTCTCTCTCTCTCTCTCTCTCCTCCTGCCAACCAACCATCAGGTCAGTGTCTGCTGCCAGAGGGGGCGTGGCTTACCCTGGGCCCAGCTAGCTATGGGGCCGGGCGGGGCCTGCCCTGTGGTTACCAAACCCATGATTAGTTTCACTCCCCCTGAACACTGGCAACACCGTCTGCTCTCACTGGCATCAACACTCTCCTTTTGTCTACTCATCTGTAACCCAACTCGAGAGGAGAGGAGAGGAGAGGAGAGGAGAGGAGAGGAGAGGAGAGGAGAGGAGAGGAGAGGAGAGGAGAGGAGAGGAGAGGAGAGGAGAGGAGAGGAGAGGAGAGGAGAGGAGAGGAGAGGAGAGGAGAGGAGAGGAGAGGAGAGGAGAGGAGAGGAGAGGAGAGGAGAGGAGAGGAGGTGTTTTGATAGTGGCTGTTTACTGTTTTGCTTGAGATATTAATGATCTTAACTGACAGACCTTTGAATGGACGAGTCAAAGACAGGCTGTACTCTCTCAAGGAGACATTATCATGACCTAACAAGTGGAGTGCACCATTATCATATCTCTCTGTCTCTGTAGCTCTCTGTCTCTCTCTCGCTCTCTGGCATCATTTTAGCCCTTACATGGGTAATAATTAGCCTTATGAGTGCAAGATAATATTGTCATAAATACTTAGACATAACCGCATAAAAAAGTGCACTGCTCAGGATGTTTTGAATTACATATAATATTACTGACTACATTACATGTTTAGGAAATTACTACTATAATCTTTCTTGCATATATGACAATAAATGGAACTGTTTTAGGCTGATTCCCTAATGGCATCCTAATGGCCTATGCGTCCTGGTAAAAAAAAGAGTGCCCTATAAAGGTACATCTTAGACTTATTCAAGCCTTTGAGAGGCATGTTGGGCATTCGGGATTTTGGGAGAATTATCTGTTTTAATTATGACACTACCCAGAATGCCTTGTGTAGCAGTGCAGCAGTGACATCACTGTGACTGTCTTCATCAGACCAGACTGTTTAACAGTTTACCAGCCCCGTAGACATTCAAGACTAGAGTACAGACAAAATAAAACTATAACACCAAGAAACTAGGACTATGTAATGGAATATTATAACTGGAATTATTTTTGCTAGAAATTTAATGATTTGCCCCGTGTACAATTTAAATGTTTCAGAAATATTATTTTTTAGACCATCTGCGTAAAAGGACTGGGTGTGTGTGTGTGTGTGTTAATATATAATATAATAATATTATTATTATTACACCTATAACTTTTTCTAAAGGAAATTCGAAGAAAACCGTTTCAAAGATATAGCGTTATAGCTCACGTATTAACGGAATCCAGTCATTTTGGCATATGGAAACCTGTATCATTTATAATTATTGTTGTGTAAACGTTTTAATACTAACTCCGAATTATGGAGTATCCCTAGAGGGATTACAGCTTAATCCCGTCCCTGTAGCGCGGTGGATCCAGTGGATTAAGGCTGTATTGTCTCTCTCTGTACCAGAGTCCCTTTAGGCCACAACACAATGGTTCTCGTACCCGCCAACGTCTTATTATTCTCTTTCTCTCTGAGGGGGAGTAGACTAGAGGTCTTGGAATAGAGAGTTTATGTTGCATAAAGACAAACCCTTCAGATTGATGAGAATCTCTTGCAACAGCATCGACTGTAAAACAATATCTGTCCGTTTACTGAGACGTCGGCCGAATTCTCTATTCAAATGTAGTCTAACATGGGGCGGGTTTAATATGTGTCTAAATGTGGAAACAACATTAAGAACAAGTGACATTACAAGATAATTACATAGGCTAATAAATGGTCATGACAATGATAAATATATGAGTATTAGAATAATAATTTATATTTTGATCACGTTTCGTTTCTTTTGCAAAAGCATTGCTTTCTATTCTGTGAGCATATCGCAGTAATTATAGCCTTTTGTATAATTTGACATTATATGTACATGTAGGTATTTATTATAGGTTATACATTATATGTCAGTGCATTGTGTATTAACTATTCATTCATATGTTGTGGGGCATATTAGGGCTATATGTTTCCATAGGCCTACGATAGCCTACAACTGCAACGTCATTAGACCCGGGATATTGCATGTTTATTACAGTTTGTAAAGCACATGCTAAACGGTGATAGTGTAATCAGATAAGATCAGTTTAATACAGGCAGAATCTATTACAGGCAGCTAGGGCAGGCAGAGAGAAAGAGTAGGAAAGCCGATTCCACTATTCCTGAGCGCTCTGTTAGCACAATGAAAGAGAGCCCGGGGAATTGAAACCAAAATCCACTTGTAATCTCGCAACAGTATCGGGCATAATTGGTTGAGGACCACAATATTAAGATTGATGAGACATTAAAGTGGCTCTTTGGAGTTCACGCGATCGATAAATATCCCAATTTCAAAAGCTTTCATTTGAGCTCGAGACAAATCACTGGAGCCGCGCGCCTCAGCGATACTGATCCAAATAGAACATGGAGGATGGAGGGAGAGGAGAAGACAGGAGGAGAGATGGAGATGCGGAGGAAGACGGGTGGAAACAGAGATTGCATGTGATCCCGTCTGCTGGTTAGGGGTCAAAATGCCATCGTAAATAAATACTAAACGGATATTGTCAGCACAAATATATGCGCTTTCATTTTCCCTCAAAGGTTTTTCAAAAGCATGTGATTAGTTTAGGATGCTATGCATATTGTAACAGTAGTTTGGCGTGGTGTTGTATCTCTCATTTAGTGGCCCCAGTGTCGTTATTGTAACTGAAATAATTGTCATGAAAAATATTAGTGGGCAAATATGAATAATAATACCATATAAGTGACCAGTCATCATATTGGCAAGCGCTCCTCCATCTCTGGTTTAGTTCTGATAGGCCATATGACACTGCTGGCCCTATTGCACCGCACGCGCCTTTAGTTAAAATGGTTATTACTTATGTAAATTAGCGTCATATAGTTTTGAAAGCCTATAATGGATATAGGCCTAAATGCTTGTTGAATAGGCCGAATAGCGATTTGGTTCAAAGTAACCTATGTTATACCCTCCAGAGTGCAACCCATAATGGAGCCTTGTCCTGTATTTAACCTAAACGAATAATTCGAGTTTGCATCAAAAATAATGACTCTGAATGAAAATCTGTTACCATGATAATTAAGAATGTGCCCAAATTAAGAAGAAATTGTAGAATTTGCATCCTATACATTACATCGTCTCAATATCTTCTCTGACTAAATCGAAGTAGACTCAAATTTGATAATAATTCACTATCAAAGAAATCAAATTATTTGTTAGGAATTGTTAAAGACCATACATTGTTTGTCCTTACATCTGATGCACCGTGTATTACACATTATAGGCCCAGTGGTCCTCAGCACCCCGGCCCAGCTCGTGGCCCCGGTAATAGTGGCACGAGGGACGCTCTCCATCACGACGACCGAGATATATTTCGAAGTGGACGAGGATGACCCCTCCTTCAAACTACTTGACTCCACGGTAAGTCCAACCGCCACGTTCCCTTTCTGTTTGATATGCGATTACCCCACAAGCTTTTGTTCACATTCAAGTTCACTTTACTGATTCATGTTCATGTTTAGGCTGGGCCCGCATACAAGACACAAATTGGGATTTAGAGATGTAAAAAAATATATATCCAGGTTCACACATGTGCAACAATTCAAACATTAGGAGATTGTGGAACATTTTAGAAAATGTGATCTAATTGGAACCGTGTGCCATTTTGATTCCCAGAATGTAGACGAGCCTTAAGCCTGCCTAGTCTTACACGCGCGCGAGGCTCCACCTGCAGAGAACCTGGCCTACAATATTTTACAAATTTATTGATATTCGGATCCCCTCAAAACCTGTAAACCTATGTCATCGAACTAGAGCCTACGATATCGGTTCGATTTTAGACCAACATTATCCTTGTTTATAAATATGGCGACTGTGTATGGACATGGGATAACAGTTGCACTATTAGGCTAACCCTAACGTTGTAACCTCGACATTTGCACAACTACGGGTTCAAAACACCTGGTTTTGCGCAGTCTTCGTGTGGACTGTATATTAGAAATATAGTCCTAATGTCTAACCCCAACCGTACCTCTCATACATGTTTTCCCCAACAGCCTTAAGCCGATAAAAAGCGTTTAATTAGACAGCCTATTATTATAACATAGACAACCCGATAGATACAATATGTAGGATAGGCCTTTAGCCGGAACTAATAGAGATATGACAAACTATATTTGCGTAATGTAAAATGGGTTAAACACTAGGCCTATAAAATACCAATGTATGGTGCCGATAATAAATATGGCCTGTATGTGATTTAAAAAAATACAAGTTATACATTTCATTAATCATGATTGGGACACAAATATTACATAGCTCGTTTTTATTAACTCTTTAAATTAAATCAGAGACAGGAATAAAAAAATCAGATCACAAATGTTATAATCCAGTGTATTTCAAGTGCATTTTTTCTTTTCAATTAGACTGTATTTATATATATATTCTTATTTTCAGGTTTTATCATGTTATCAAGGTACAAACAAAAATGATCGAGTATACTTTAAATAGGAATTCAAGTATGTTTATGGAATGTTTTTTTTTAACGTAACAGATAATACCATAAAAATGTAAACTTTCAAAATTTGAAAATGTCCACTGACAACAGATACAGCAGACTATCACTGAAATGAACGTTCTAATTTATTTTCTACCAAATAAACAAAAATGTTCAGGCGTTTTACTTTAAAAGGTGGAATTGAGCTCTTAAGTTTACATGTCACAGAACAACATTCACAATTTCAGACCACTGGAATCACAACCTATGAATGTATTTACAGTAGAAATTGTACAGTTATTTTGTCAAGGCTTGTATGGGGGCTTTATTTTAAAGCATTTAAGCAAATAAACGATTTAGATTACCGTGGGCATGGAGAGAAATAACGAAAGATTAACACTGCATTGTAACCTAACCTTGAATGTGGATTGATGGTACAATTTGCTCCTAAATTAGGACATCGCAGAATAGAATTAAGAGAAGGGTCATATTTGACTAAATGTAATAAAAATGATCTCAGAGTAAACGTCTTCATCGTCAGAGGATAGTCACATTTTACAAGACCGTGAATAAAACAGGGGTGCAGTGATCATTTCTGTCCATAGTCCTTTGATACATCACCAGGCCTCTCACTGACCCTCCTTCACTATAACACACATTTACCTCAGAGTTTCTCCAAGCTTTTGGGGTTGGTCAGAATCTCTCTCGCCAGTCGCCAGGTCTGTTTGGCTGCATTTTCTAGAGCAGAATGAGGTTTCCCCTGGAACAGGTCTAGAGTAGGCAGGAAGTAATGGGGACACCTCCTGCACTGCAAACACGAAATAAGCTGCAATAGAATCCCGTTCAAACGGTCCCCGAGGTTGTTCTCGTCCCAGTCAGACTCCCGTGGATGTTTTTCACACTCATAAGAAACCAGAGTCTTCATGTGGTAGTTGTTGAGGGGCGTCCCAGGCAGCTCAAGGTGCCGGTCCCGTAACGTCTTGAGGACCGACAGACATTTCTTCCTGCAGCCTCCCAGGAGTAGGCGGTTCTCGGCCTCGCCGAACTGCAGGACCCAGGCGTCGCTCTCTGCCGAACTTTGTTTTCCGTTCAACGAGTAGCACTCTTTAGAGAGAAGGTTGAATCCCTCGGCCTTTACCTCGGCTACCCTGTTGGGCCCCGGCCAGGGGATGTGCGGTAGGGGCCAGTGCGCTGCGCTGCGGGGCCAGATCCCGGTGCATTTGAAAGCCGGGGTGATCTGAACGATGTATCTGTCTCTGATGCGTAACTTCACCTCGCTGGTGTCTGACACCATTTTGACAACATCTCTATAGCTGCATTTATCCACTGCCTGCGCCACTAGGGTCTGAAATCTGGAGCGGATCTTGCGCGCAGAGAGGTACCCGGAGGCAGTGATGAATTCTACCCAGAGAGACATGCTCCTCTTGCGGCCGTCGCTTAGCTTGAGCACGGCGCAGCCCGGCAGAGACCCATCATCCACGAAGTTAAACACCCCCATCTGGTTGAGGTAGAGCACCACCTCGAACTCCGTGGGGGAGATGACCTCTAGCCCCTCGAAGCGGTTGTCCATCTCGTTGAGAGAGCTGATGAAGCGGGGCTCCTGCACCTCCACCTCCTTCAAGACGTCCGAGACCACCTTGCACACCTCCCGGATGGTCTTGGAGATGGCCGCCTTCCGAGATTGACATTTCTCCTGGTAGTATTTGTTGAGGTGGTACACCAGCTTGGCCTGGGCGGCTATCATGTTAGGGCAGAGATCCGGGTTGTAGACCGGAGTCTCGCAGTAAGCCGACGGATCCAACGCGGCTGTTTGTACGGGAGCCAATTTTAGAGAAGAAAGAACGCTATTAAAAAGAAAAAAAAATGTTCCACAAGACCCAACCCAGCCTCTTGCTAGTTGGGGCACATGCGTAATAACCTCGCTGGTCTAAATCATAAGCTTTTGCAATGGACTGCAGTTGAAAAAGTATGTCCTTCGATTTGCGAATAATTATCAAAAGTCCATATTACACGCCCTCACGTCAGTAGTCAAAACAACCTCGTTGTTGTTTTTGTTAACTCTAATCACTGCTGTAGTTATGGATCCACATGTGAAAGTGCGCGGTGCAGTCTGTGTGTGTCTGTGTGAGGGCGTTGTGGAGGCGGCTGAGTCTTTCTGTGTTTAACAGCCCGGACGCTCTTCGGGAAATTATAAAGGGAGGGTTAGGAACGAGGATGTCCAATCGCCATCTGATTCGTCACCGCCTCCAGTTTATCGAACGCAAATTAATTCCCGGGTTTTATACACAATTTAAACTAAAGGTAGCAATGTCGGAGGATCGGAAGTCCACCTACGCATTGGCTAGAGAAAAAACAGAGCCCACTTTCAGGAAGTATTTTTGACATTTAAACGGATTTTCTTCACCTGCTCATTTTAGACTGCTTGTTTGTATACTACAGTAGGTAGGCTATAACATATGCAAATGTTTATCTTATTTATTTGTTTTGGAATAAAATATTTTATTAAGTAGCATTTTTCTCGTGTTTCTTATTCTTGCTTTCTCAGATTTTCGTTTTTTATTTTACTGTATTGTCCACAGCCTAAGGATGGTAGCTGATCTAATATTAGACGTCTGAATGACAGATTTGATGACAGTCGTTGCGTGGGGTTATGTCTTTTATTTTATTTTGTTGCTTTGACAGACGATTCGCAATGCTAAATCTATTCAACAGGAATTTGGAATGCAGTGTCCGGAGAAAAAAATATCCTACTACATGTTGAAATAACCTATATTAGATGGATTTACGTCTTCGGCATATCAGTAGGCTAGGCTATTATATAATTATTAGGCCTGTGAAATCACACGCTGGTTATTTTTGACAATAATGCATGTATGCCTGGAACATTGTAGTAGTTAAAAATAGTGGACCGGTTCATTTCCCCAGTTTTCTTTTCCAGCATAAATAGGCGAATGATAACATAAAGGTACAAAGCACTTTAGAAGTTCATTGTTTTTTTCTTACAGTGTCGATGTATAGGCTATTCAATAAAATACATCTTCAGGCCTACCTTTAAATTAAGAAGTTTTTGAATTTGAATGTAAATATTTTTCGTTATTTCAATGTATGAAATAGGCCTACTATTCCTCATGAATTGAAGGATGAACTTGTCAAATTAAGTAGGACACTCATCTTATCAGTGAAGAAAAATTAAGATGGCATAGATATTTCCTTTAGCTATACCACTGTTTTGTAAGACTGTAATCTATACATGTGTAGGCATTTTAATATATTTCCAATATGTATTATTTTTCAGCAATGGTAAATGTTTAATTGCAAGCATCTTGTTAGTTCGTTGAAATACGCGATTCCGATCATTTTTTAGTTCACAATATTGTATAAGGGCGTTTTGTATGCAAAAACAGATTGTGAACACAAGGTTTTCAGAAGCAGGCCGTTACAAATGATTGTTGTACATTGTAGGCATCATTCTAGGTGAGTGTTGTGTGAGCAGTGTTTACAATTATCACGAATATGATGATAGAACAATATTAAACAATATTAAACAATAGCAACGAAAAGAAAACTATACTTTATCATTATTATAATTATGATTATTATTTTAGCCTATATATATATATATATATATATATATATATATAATTGACTTGAGTAGGCCAGTATTTTCCTCAGAAGTAAAAGAGGCCTACATAGGCTAGGTCTACAATATTCATATTACTATGACAAAAATACTTAACTATTCCAATCGTATTACTAATATAAAACAGATTATTATGTTATCAAGACCTCAATGGAAGCAAGACACATTTATGCACAACACCAGTAGACTAGATATTTTTATGCAGACGAAGTTGCTGCACATTTCTGCACAGTTAACAAGTCCTTCCCCCACACCAAATCACTGAACAATCACTGTAGTTATCACCGAATCAACTCCCTATCTCGGAGCCATCTCTAGCTTTAAAAGTAGTAATCATCCTGGCTAATCATAATTAATGTCCCACTGTTACCAGGCAGGTATTACAGATATGACAACAAATGGGTGTGCTGGTATAGACCTTGCCAAGATAACACATAATTACTCTAGGCCCATCTAAAGGTCTACTACGAAAATATGAATTCAAATTAAGTGTGACATATAGTTTATTATATTCATAAACTTAATTATTATTTTAGATTGATAGTCAACAGAAATCTTTTTGGGTTAGATATTGACAAAACTAGGCACTAGCTACCACTTCCCAGTGTAGATTTTTCTTAGTCACTTTCATGGAGTGTTTTGCGATTGTAGGAAATTCTATACTGGTTTCATGTGGAGAGAGATAGGAGGAAAACCTGCACCTTCTCTCTCTCTCTGTTTCTCTCTGTCTCTCTGTCTCTGTCTCTGTCTCTCTCTCTCTGTCTGTAGATCAGCATGTGTATACATGGCCTTTATTAGAGCCAGACTAGTCTACAGTCTACTTCCAACTCCAAGTTTGTGTGTGGCCATGAGGCTGGTCATCCCTCTACGTGATGGAGGAGGGGCTTTTCTTCAGGATTATCACCTCTTTAATCTAAAGCATGTGGCTGCTTAGATCTAACAACCTGGACTACACTACACATATCTACATGTAACAACCTGGACTACACTACACAGATCTACATGTAACAACCTGGACTACACTACACAGATCTACATGTAACAACCTGGACTACACTACACAGATCTACATGTAACAACCTGGACTACACTACACAGATCTACATGTAACAACCTGGACTACACTACACAGATCTACATGTAACAACCTGGACTACACTACACAGATCTACATGTAACAACCTGGACTACACTACACAGATCTACATGTAACAACCTGGACTACACTACACAGATCTACATGTAACAACCTGGACTACACTACACAGATCTACATGTAACAACCTGGACTACACTACACAGATCTACATGTAACAACCTGGACTACACTACACAGATCTACATGTAACAACCTGGACTACACTACACAGATCTACATGTAACAACCTGGACTACTCTACACAGATCTACATGTAACAACCTGGACTACTCTACACAGATCTACATGTAAATGTTCATGTTTAGATCTAACAACCTGGACTACACTACACAGATCTACATGTAACAACCTGGACTACACTACACAGATCTACATGTAACAACCTGGACTACACTACACAGATCTACATGTAACAACCTGGACTACACTACACAGATCTACATGTAACAACCTGGACTACACTACACAGATCTACATGTAACAACCTGGACTACTCTACACAGATCTACATGTCACAACCTGGACTACTCTACACAGATCTACATGTAAATGTTCATGTTTAGATCTAACAACCTGGACTACACTACACAGATCTACATGTAACAACCTGGACTACACTACACAGATCTACATGTAACAACCTGGACTACACTACACAGATCTACATGTAACAACCTGGACTACACTACACAGATCTACATGTAACAACCTGGACTACTCTACACAGATCTACATGTAACAACCTGGACTACACTACACATATCTACATGTAACAACCTGGACTACACTACACAGATCTACATGTAACAACCTGGACTACACTACACAGATCTACATGTAACAACCTGGACTACACTACACAGATCTACATGTAACAACCTGGACTACACTACACAGATCTACATGTAACAACCTGGACTACACTACACAGATCTACATGTAACAACCTGGACTACACTACACAGATCTACATGTAACAACCTGGACTACACTACACAGATCTACATGTAACAACCTGGACTACACTACACAGATCTACATGTAACAACCTGGACTACACTACACATATCTACATGTAACAACCTGGACTACACTACACAGATCTACATGTAACAACCTGGACTACACTACACAGATCTACATGTAACAACCTGGACTACACTACACAGATCTACATGTAACAACCTGGACTACACTACACAGATCTACATGTAACAACCTGGACTACACTACACAGATCTACATGTAACAACCTGGACTACACTACACAGATCTACATGTAACAACCTGGACTACACTACACAGATCTACATGTAACAACCTGGACTACTCTACACAGATCTACATGTAACAACCTGGACTACTCTACACATATCTACATGTAAATGTTCATGTTTAGATCTAACAACCTGGACTACACTACACAGATCTACATGTAACAACCTGGACTACTCTACACATATCTACATGTAAATGTTCATGTTTAGATCTAACAACCTGGACTACTCTACACAGATCTACATGTAAATATTCATGTTTAGATCTAACAACCTGAGGTGCGTTCAGTTCTGTTCAGCGTTTGCTACGTTGCGTGACGGTTTGTACTGAATGACACGTTTCCCCAAAACAGTGTGCAATGTTCAACAGCCTTTGAGGTATGTTTGTGTGTGAATTAAACATTGCACACCATTCTGAACACACCCCTGGTCTACTCTACACAAATCTACACTATGTAGCAATCTGGTCTACTCTACTATAGATCTAAACTAACAACCTGTTCTACTCTACTCGATCTACACTATCCTCTATGGTCTCTGTGTTAGATCCACTATAGCAGATAAGGGTTAGCGTCTATCTCTGACCCGGCCTAATTTCAATAGAACCTATTTCTGACCCCACAGCCCAATGCATGACTGTAGTATGGGGCCTTTTTCTATTCTGACCCAGAATAACATCAGTCCAGTCTCTGACCCTCCAGCTTTATGTATGATCGTGTAAATCAATACAATGACTTCTACTTCCTACCATGTGACCCAGGCTTCTTTGTGTAGAAGGCTTCTTTGTTTTTACGGCACCTCTCCTTTTCCCCTCCATTCTTCATTTTTCTCTTTCTTTTAGTAAGACTGATCCTCCTGTCAGTGGTCTGAAATGGGGGTCAACAGTTCTTGTCTAATAGCTGAAATGGCTTTGTGATGACACCATAGTCTATCACGCACACACACACGGCCTGAAACTGGACATGAGATTTTTCAGTTTGACAATTACAAGTCTAAATTGACAATATAACATACATTCTTGATGCCACAAATCCATCGCCCCAGACAGTGTAAACATTTACTATATAAAAATACAGTTTTTATAAATGTACAGTACTGTGGTGCATGATAGACACCAGTAGTATAAATGGTTAAGACCAACACCAGCTAAAACCATGATAATATTAATTTTATTAAGACAGACCAAATTAATCCAAGACCATATTAACAATTTAAATGTCTCAATAGTAATAACAGCATCTCATAATGTGCCCATTAAAGTCAACTAATTGAGGGTATTAATAGTCAGTGTGTCTCTCTATTGATAATCCTGTTAGAACATGACAAATAGGGTCATCCATGTTATTCTGTCGTCTGTCTCTCTGTACATTATAGAAGACTGGGGATGGAAGGCAGCCAACGAGAGGTTCAGTCACCAAATCAAATCCAGATTATACCAACAGTCTCTAATGGAGTGGCAGTGCAATAGGACTCAGATTAAGAGGGTGGCATTTAAGACATGTGTGATCAGCATTAGGCCTCACACTGGGATAAATAATACACTTAACCCTCTCGGGATGGGGACTCACTTTGACATGTCCCCCCACAAAATGTATTAATCTCAAAATGACATTGTCATTGGGGTTTTTAATAATCTGAATATCATTATTCCAGACAATATGGTGTCTCTGTGGGGTAGCCCGTTAATTTCTGGGCCTTGTGTCTTCCACCCTCTGGATCCTTCCTCCACCTCGGCCCCCTCTGGATCTCCGACCCCCCCCCCCCCCCCTTTCTTAATCTGTTATACCCCCTCCTCGTGTCAGCAGCCTCCCTGTGTTTGACTCCTCCCTCCCGACTCTTTCTCAATTCATATTTCCTTGATTCCTCACATCCTCTGACCTCGCATCCTTCTCAAAACACATTGGAGAAAAAGGTCAGAGGGGAGGGACCTTGGACCTTCAATATGATTTCGGAGGAAACAAGGACAAAGGATGCTAGATGTTGCATAGAGACGGATTGAGACAGAGCCCTCGTGTCAGCAGCCTCTCTGTGTGAGTAGTAAGGAGACGGGACAACACAGCCAGAGGCTCTGAAGGACCTTCTCGTGATCAGCTAGGGCCCAGGCTAGGTCTCATATACTACAGACCATCAGGCTACAGCCTGGTGGGGTTACAGAAAACACATCAGAATAACAGAACTTTGGTGTGTATTTCCGTGACAGAGGAGGAGAGAAAGAGGGAGGGCGAGAGGGAGAGAACGAGAGGGAGAGTGAGAGAGAGAAGAACAGGGGAAATTATGAAAATTAATGAATTATCTCAGCACCTCCACCACCCGCCTCCCTCCTCTCCTCAATATGGAATGCTTGTCAGCCTTTCTGATTAATGACACGCATTTATTTGCATCAATTTAGCATTAATATAATTAAATATAATTTCGTTTCATTTGCCGACACGGCTTTGCATAATAACACAGAAAATGAGAGGTATTATTAGAGGTTTGCCATTTAAAAAAGTGGATAACATTCTGTGAACGATCATACATTTTTCTGTTTAAGTATGTGCCCATGGCATTACTGTGTAGAAATGCTTAGGTTATGGTTGCATCTCAAATGGCACCCTATTCCCTCTATCGTGTACTACTTTTGACCAGGGTCCATGGTATTTTCTATATGTGCATTACATAGGGAATAGGGTGCCGTTTGTGATGCAGACTGTGGCTGCCCCTGTCTGTATAATCACACAGATAAACTCTATATCTGTTGTACATAACAGTGTTAAGGTATTAGTAGGAGATGGGAACTGTGTCCTGCTATGTTATTATTCTGTTATCTGTTAATATCTCTGCTGTTGTTGTGAAATGTTTAGAGCAGCAGCATTGTTAAGGCTTGTGGTAGGTCGTTAGAGCAGCAGCATTGTTAATGCTTGTGGTATGTCGTTAGAGCAGCAGCATTGTTAAGGCTTGTGGTTTGTTGTTAGAGCAGCAGCATTGTTAAGGCTTGTGGTTTGTTGTTAGAGCAGCAGCATTGTAAAGGCTTGTGGTTTGTTGTTAGAGCAGCAGCATTGTTAAGGCTTGTGGTTTGTTGTTAGAGCAGCAGCATTGTTAAGGCTTGTGGTTTGTTGTTAGAGCAGCAGCATTGTTAAGGCTTGTGGTTTGTTGTTAGAGCAGCAGCATTGTTAAGGCTTGTGGTTTGTTGTTAGAGCAGCAGCATTGTAAAGACTTGTGGTTTGTTGTTAGAGCATCAGCATTGTTAAGGCTTGTGGTTTGATGTAGACTAGTTTATAGTATAATCTCCAGTCTGTTTTGCCAGAGAGAGGAAAGATGCCACCTCATGTTTGTTTTTGTAATGCAATATATATATATACAGTACCAGTCAAATGTTTGGACACCTACTCATTCCAGGGATTTTCTTTATTTTTACTATTTTCTACATTGTATAAAAATAGTGAAGACATCAGAACTATGAAATAACACATATGGAATCATGTAGTAACCAGAACAGTGTTAAACAAATCTAAATATAATTGAGATTCTTCAAAGTAGCCACCCTTTGCCTTGATGACAGCTTTGCACACTCATGGCATTCTCTCAACCAGCTTCATGAGGAATACTTTTCCAACAGACTTGAAGGAGTTCAAACACATGTTGAGCACTTGTTGGCTGCTTTTCCTTCACTCTGTGGTCCAGCTCATCCCAAACCATCTCAACTCAACAGCGTTCCAGTTCTTGACACACTCGAACCTGTTCGCCTGGCACCTACTACCATACCACGTTCAAAGGCACACATACACAATCCATGTCTCTATTGTCTCAAGGCTTAAAAATCCTTCTTTAACCTGTCTCCTACCCTTCATTTACACGTATTGAAGGTGATTTTACAAGTGACATCAATAAGGGATCATAGCTTTCACCTGGATTCACCTGGTCAGTCTATGACATGGAAAAGGGAAGGTGTTCCTAATGTTTTGTACACAGTGTAATATATGTATATATAAGAACAAACATGAAGAGGCACCTTCCTCCTCCCTATACGGAGTGGAAGGCAACAAAGCAACAGAGGCAGAGTGATTCATCTTCATGTGTAGGAGACGTCTCCTCTCCTGTCTAAAGGTGGACACTGTAATCATGGGCCCACTGACCCTGTGTTACCCTGTGATACTCCACCAGAGCAACTTTACTGCAGCGCAGGAGCCCATTATGAATCTCACATTAATTGCACAGCTTTTCTCTCCCTTCAACGCCATGTGTTTCCAGTATAAGAGCACACAACAGAGCAGCAGAAAACAAAGACAAAGGGAGGGATAAAAGAGGATTGTGTTGTAATGAAATGCTGGTGGCTGGGCCCATGATGAAATTAGGCCATGTTACCCAAATAAGGCCTGAAGGGTTCGTAATTGCCCGTGGTGGAGCTGGGTGCCAACTGTCAGTGCCCAGCTAATGATGACAAATGTCTCTCTATGCAGATTGTAGTGACAGGGGGAGAGGAGGAGAGAGAGTAGGGTTAAGGCCTACCATAATATGTAGAGAGAGAGAGAGAGAGAGTTGGGTTAATGCCTACCATAATATGAAGAGAGAGAGCGAGAGTTGGGTTCATGCCTACCATAATATGAAGAGAGAGAGCGAGAGTAGGGTTAATGCCTACCATTATATGGATAGAGAGAGGGGGGGTTAAATCCTACCATTATATGGAGAGAGAGAGAGAGGGTTAAAGCCTACCATTATATGGAGAGAGAGAGGGTTAAAGCCTACCATTATATGGAGAGAGAGAGCGTTAAAGCCTACCATTATATGGAGAGAGAGAGGGTTAAGACCTACCATTTTATGGAGAGAGAGGGTTAAAGCCTACCACTATATGAGGAGAGAGAGGGTTAAAGCCTACCATTATATGGAGAGAGAGGGTTAAAGCCAGCCACTGTATGGAGAGAGAGAGAGTGTTAAACCCTACCATTATATGGAGAGAGAGTAGGGTTAAAGCCTACCATTTTTGGAGAGAGAGAGGGTTAAAGCCTACCATTATATGGAGAGAGAGGGTTAAAGCTTACCATTATATGGAGAAAGAGAGGGTTAAGGCCTACCATTATATGAAGAGAGGGAGAGGGGGTTAAAGCCTACCATTATATGGAGAGAAAGGGGGGGTTAAAGCCTACCATTATATGGAGAGAGAGAGGGGGTTAAAGCCTACCATTAAATGGAGAGAGAGAGAGGGTTAAAGACTACCATTAAATGGAGAGAGGGTTAATGCCTACCATTCTATGGAGAGAGAGGGGGTTAAAGCCTACCATTATATATATATAGAGAGGTGGATAAAGACTACCATTATATGGAGAGAGAGAGAGAGGGGGTTAAAGCCTACCATTATATATATAGAGAGAGGGGGTTAAAGCCTACCATTAAATGGAGAGAGAGAGAGAGGGTTAAAGCCTACCATTATATGGAGAGAGAGGGGGTTAAAGCCTACCATTATATATATATAGAGAGAGAGGTGGATAAAGACTACCATTATATGGAGAGAGAGAGAGAGGGGGTTAAAGCCTACCATTATATGGCAAGAGAGAGGGTTAAAGCCTACCATTATATGGAGAGAGAGGGTTAAAGCATACCATTATATGGAGAGAGAGGGTTAAATCTTACCATTATATGGAGAGAGAGCGAGGGGGGGGGGGGGGGGGGGGGTTAAAGCCTACCATTATATGGAGAGAGAGAGGGTTAAGGCCTAACATTATATGGATAGAGAGAGGTTTAAAGCCTACCATTCAATGGAGAGAGAGAGAATTGTAAAGCCTACCATTATATGGAGAGAGAGAGAGGGTTAAAGCCTACCATTATATGGAGAGAGAGAGAGGGTTAAAGCCTACCATTATATGGAGAGAGAGGGTTAAAGCCTACCATTATATGGAGAGAGAGAGAGGGTTAAGGCCTACCATTTTATGGAGAGAGAGGGGGTTAAAGCCTACCATTATATGGAGAGAAAGGGGGGGTTAAAGCCTACCATTTTATGGAGAGAGAGGGGGTTAAAGCCTACCATTATATGGAGAGAGAGAGAGAGGGGGTTAAAGCCTACCATTATATGGAGAGAGAGAGGGTTAAATCTTACAATTATATGGAGAGAGAGGAGGGGTAAAGCCTACCATTATATGGAGAGAGAGAGGGTTAAAGCCTACCATTATATGGAGAGAGAGAGGGTTAAAGCCTACCATTAAATGGAGAGAGTAGGGTTAATGCCTACCATTCTATGGAGAGAGAGGGGGTTAAATTCTACCATTATATGGAGAGAGAGAGAGGGGGTTAAAGCCTACCATTATATGGGGAGAGAGGGTTAAAGCCTACCATTACATGGAGAGAGAGAGGGCTAAAGCCTACCATTATATGGAGAGAGAGGGTTAAAGCCTACCATTATATGGAGAGAGAGGGTTAAAGCCTACCATTATATGGAGAGAGAGGGTTAAAGCCTACCATTATATGGAGAGAGAGAGGGTTAAAGCCTACCATTATATGGAGAGAGAGGGGGTTAAAGCCTGCCATTATATGGAGAGAGAGGGTTAAATCCTACCATTATATGGAGAGAGAGTAGGGTTAAAGCCTACCATTATATGGAGAGAGAGAGGGTTAAAGCCTGCCATTATATGGAGAGAGAGGGTTAAAGCCTACCATTATATTGGAGAGAGAGGGTTAAAGGCTACCATTATATGGAGAGAGAGAGGGTTAAATCCTACCATTATATGAGGAGAGAGAGGGTTCAATCCTACCATTATATGGAGAGGGAGAGAGGGTTAAGGCCTGCCATTATATGGAGAGAGAGAGAGAGAGAGGGTTAAAGCCTACCACTATATTGGAGAGAGAGGGTTAAATCCTACCATTATATGGAGAGAGAGAGGGTTCTATCCTACCATTATATGGAGAGAGAGTAGGGTTAAAGCCTACCATTTTTGGAGAGAGAGAGGGTTAAAGCCTACCATTATATGGAGAGAGAGGGTTAAAGCTTACCATTATATGGAGAAAGAGAGGGTTAAGGCCTACCATTATATGAAGAGAGGGAGAGGGGGTTAAAGCCTACCATTATATGGAGAGAAAGGGGGGGGGTTAAAGCCTACCATTATATGAAGAGAGAGAGGGGGTTAAAGCCTACCATTAAATGGAGAGAGAGAGAGAGGGTTAAAGCCTACTATTAAATGGAGAGAGAGGGGGTTAAAGCCTACCATTATATATATAGAGAGAGGCGGATAAAGACTACCATTATATGGAGAGAGAGAGAGAGAGGGGTTAAAGCCTACCATTATATGGAGAGAGAGGGTTAAAGCCTACCATTATATGGATAGAGAGAGAGAGTGGGTTAAAGCCTACCATTATATTGAGAGAGAGGGTTAAAGCCTACCGTTATATGGAGAGAGAGAGAGGGTTAAAGCCTACCATTATATGGAGAGAGAGAGGGTTAAAGCCTACCATTATATGGAGAGAGAGGGTTAAAGCCTACCATTATATGGAGAGAGAGAGGGTTAAATCCTACCATTATATGGAGAGAGTAGGGTTAAAGCCTACCATTATATGGAGAGAGAGAGGGTTAAAGCCTGCCATTATATGGAGAGAGAGAGGGGGGGTTAAAGCCTACCATTATATGGAGAGAGAGGATTAAAGCCTACCATTATATGGAGAGAGAGGGTTAAAGCCTACCATTATATGGAGAGAGAGTAGGGTTAAAGCCTACCATTATTTTGATAGAGAGAGAGGGGGTTAAAGCCTACCATTATATGGATAGAGAGAGGGTTAAATCCTACCATTATATGGAGAGAGAGTAGGGTTAACGCCTACCATTATATGGAGAGAGAGAGAGGGTTAAAGCCTGCCATTATATGGAGAGAGAGAGGGTTAAAGCCTACCATTATATGGAGAGAGAGTAGGGTTAAAGCCTACCATTATATGGAGAGAGAGTAGGGTTAAAGCCTACCATTATATGGATAGAGAGAGAGGGGGTTAAAGCCTACCATTATATGGAGAGAGAGAGAGGGTTAAAGCCTACCATTATATGGAGAGAGAGAGGGTTAAAGCCTACCATTATATGGAGAGAGAGAGGGTTAAAGCCTACCATTATATGGAGAGAGAGAGGGTTAAAGCCTACCATTAAATGGAGAGAGTAGGGTTAATGCCTACCATTGTATGGTTGACTCAAATGGCAAATACATTCAACAGGATACACTTTTTCCCAAACACAAAGTGGCTAAACTCTGGTGATCAAACACTAGGCATGCCCAGGAGCTGTTGTCAGAGGACAGACTAGGGTCCCCCAGCCACATCATGATTCACATGGGCACGCATGACCAGAGGGCCTGGCAGGAAAGGGTGGCAAAAGCACTCAAGGAGTGATTGAAAAAGATTCTTCCACTTTCCCCAACGCACAAGTGGTTATCTCCACCCTGCTACCATGAAAAGACTTTCACCCTGCCACCACACAGTGGGTGAATGCAAGCATTTCGCAAGACTGTGCCTCAAAACCTAAATGTCTACCTGGCCCACCATTCCACCCTGGACTTGAACAGCCTTTACAACCAGGTCCACCTCCACAAGGCAGCAATCCCAACTTTTGCCAGGACCTTGAAGGACGTCACCTTCAACTGCAGCCCCAGCACCTCACACAGGAGCAACAGAGCAATGGACACCCTGCCCAGACCAGCGAGACACCCTCTCAGACCTGCAAGACCACCTCCCGAAGGACACCGAGGGAACCCACACCAAGAGGACCTACACCCAGACCACAGCATCACCAGCCACACCCCAACCAGTTAAGACCACCCCAAGCAAACCCTGGCCATACCCTATATAGCCCCCCCCCCCCCCCCCCCCCCCCCATATCAGACCTATGCCCCTTCTGCCCACCCCATGCCCCCCGCGGCAAGGACCTCAACATGACAGCAGGACATATGCCCAGGCCGTGAGCAGAGCAACAGGTCCAACCTCCACTATTACACCTGCCCAAGCCCCATCCTGCGAGCTAAGAGGTATGTTTTAGATGCTCGACATGCTCTGCTCACACCTACTTTGATGGTCCGAGCCTAAACCACACAAAAACAACACTAGACACTATGGAACACAAAGCTTTTACTATCACATCCTGGAATATACAAGGTCTGAGGTCATCTTCCTTTGGCCTAAAGATCAGGAACCCGGACATCATCTAAGAATTTGGAAATACAGACATTGTCATCCTACTAGAAACATGGTATAAAGGAGATGGGACCCACTGGAGCTGGTAGTCCCATCCAAACTACCATGTGTGAAATAGGGAAGAGACTCAGGGGGTATGCTAATTTGGTATGGCGCATACCTAACCCACTCTATTAAATTAGTCAAAACAGGAACATTTTAGATCTGGCTATAAATTAATCAGGAAATGATCTCAACAGAGAAATGTGCTACCTTTACCCCCCCAGTAGAATCCCTATACAGCTTCTCCATCCTAGAGGTGGAGATCAACAATTTCCAGGCTCGGGGACATGTACTAGTCTGTGGCGACCTAAATGCCAGAACTGGACAAGAACCTGACACCCTCAGCACACAGGGGGACAAACACCTATCTGCAGGTGACAGCATTCCCTCCCCCATATGCCCCCCAAGACACAACTATGACAACATAACCAGCCAAAACCGGTCACAACTCCTGTAGCTCTGTCGGACGCTGGGTATGTACATAGTCAATGGTAGGCTTCGAGGGGATTCCTATGGTAGGTACACCTATAGCTCAACTCTTGGCAGTAGTACTGTAGACTACTTTATCACTGACCTCAACAAAGAGTCCCTTAGAGCTATGTGCAATCATGAGCCATCAAAGCCAAAGGAACTGAATAATATTAAGAAATGCAATAGATGGAAGGAAAATAGTGTGGAAGTCTACCAAAAAACAATTAGGCAACAATAAATTCATTCCCTTCTAGAAAAGTTCCTGGACAAAAGGTTTCACTCTAATAGTGAAGGTGTAAACTTGGCAGTAGAAAACCTAACAGTATATTTGACCTCAGCTTCCCTATCAAATCTAAACATTTCAAGCAGACAACCTAAGAAAATTAACAACAATGACAAATGGTTTGGTGAAGAATGCAAAAACCTAAGAAAGAAATTGAGAAACCCATCCAACCAAAAACATAGAGACCCAGAAAACCTGAGCTAACGACTTCACTATGGTCACTAAAACAATATAGAAATACACTACAGATGAAGAAGGAACAGCACATCAGAAATCAGCTCAATGGAATTGAAGAATCCATAGAATCAAACCACTTTGGGAAAATTAGAAACTCTAAACAAACAACAACACAAAGAGTTATCTATCCAAAATAAAGATGTATGGATAAACCACTTCTCCAATCTTTTTGGCTCTATAACAAATAACAAACAGCAGATATATACATGATCAAATACAAATCTTAGAATCAACTATTAAAGACTACCAGAACCCACTGGATTATCCAAATACATTAAATGAACTACAGGACAAAATACAAACCCTCCAACCCTTAAAGGCCTGTGGGGTTGATGGTATCCTAAATAAAATGGTAAAATATACAGACCACAAATTCCAATTGGGTAAACTCTTTAACCTCATCCTAAGCTCTGGCATCTTCCTCAATATTTGGAACCAAGGACTGATCACCCCAATCCACAAAAGTGGAGACAAATTTGACCCCAATAACTACGGGGGAAATGCGTCAACAGTAACCTTGGGTTAATCCTCTGCATTATCATTAACAGCAGACTCGTACACTTCCTCAGCGAAAACAATGTACTCAGCAAATGTCAAATTGGCTTTTTACCAAATTACCATATGACAGACCACGTATTCACCCTGCACACCCTAATTGACAAACAAACGAAACAAAAAAAAGGCTAAGTCTTCTCATGCTTTGTTCATTTCAAAAAAAGCTTTTGACTCAATTTGGCATGAAGGTCTGCTTTACAAATTGATGGAAAATGGTGTTGGGGGAAAAACATATGTCATTATAAAATCCATGTACACAAACAACAAGTGGGCAGTTAAAATTGGCAAAAAGCACACATTTCTTTCCACGGGGCCAGGGGGAAGACAGGGGTACAGTTTAAGCCCCACACTCTTCAACATATATATCAATGAATTGGCAAGGATTGGTGAGAATCTGAAGTCAAATGTCTACTGGTTTCTGATGATCTGGTCCCCAACCAAGAAGGGCCTACAGCAGCACCTAGATATTCTGCACAGATTCTGACAGTAAATCTCAGTAAGACAAAAATAATGGTGTTCCAAAAAGGGTCCAGTTGCCAGGACCACAAATACAAATTCCATCTGCCCTTTTGTACTTAAACTATTTGCACATCATTACAACACTGTATAAAGACATACTATGACGTTTGACATATCCTTATTATTTTGTAACTTTTGTGAGTGTAATGTCTACTGTACATTTTTTATTGTTGAATTGAAATGAGAGAGAGAGAGAGAGAGTTAGAGAGAGAGAGAGGTTGGTTTCCCATGCCAATAAAGCCCCATAATTTGAATTGAGGAAGAGAGGGCATACCATAATATTTTGGGAGAAGAACAATAACAGAGCGGGAGAGTAGTGTTAAGGTCTACCATAATATGTTGAGAAGGAGAAAGAGAGGGAGAGAGAGAACCTACCTAGCATCTGAGGCTAGTTCTAACAGCATAGTGTTTAGTGAACAGCAGCCATGATGATCATATGCTAGTTTCATGAGCCAGTGAAGGAAAACGGTGGCTATAATTAGCTTATCATTACCTGCCAAGTTAAGATCTGTGTCAATATGAATCCCAGAATGTAGATGGCTAGAATATATTACAATATAGATGGTTGCCATGAACAACTGTCACATTAGTACACAGCACTTTGAAGTGCTACTGTTTCATTTAGACAACAGTTACAACAAATACAGAGGGAACGTTCATTTATGTTATTTATTCCCAGTAAATAAAGTACTTTTATGTTCTTTATTCTCAGTTAATGAAGATCATTTGTTGAAACTTTTGACTCATAGAAAAGTGAGAACATAAAATCCTGATTTATACATTATTTGGCGGTACTGATAATCATGGAGTTATCCTAGGATATAATCGAACATATCTGCTGTTGTCTAGTAGTTATTATATATTTTGGCCTTTAATAATTGTACGATGCAAACTATAAAGTTTATAATGACCTGAGAAATCTGCGCCGTGTTCTTGACGTCATGTGTGTAATTATTGTGACCTATAACATTGTGTTTCTGGTTAACAAAACCAAGATATCATAGGCTTCTCGCACTTTAAAAAGCAGCTATTGTTGCAGAAAACTCATAAATCTCATTTCATTTACTGTGACGTACAGCCGAAGTTAATAAAAGAGCAAAACCAGAGTGTTGCACGGCCAGATTTACCCAATTTGTTGCCTGAATGGCTTTTGAAAGGAGTCCCAGTTTGTACAAAGGGAGCCTCCTTTTTGTTTGGTTTCCCCCATCTGTGTCATCTGGTGGTCTGTGAGGGGTCTGTGAGGGGATGTCTGGGTCAGGGTGGCGGGGGCGTGTGGGCGGGTTACGGGGCGCTCCCCTGCGTGGAGGCCAGTTGTTTTATAGACTGTGTGGAGTGGTGCAGGGAGTTCATCAGTGAGATGCTCTATTGTGCTCCAGCACAGCTGACACGTGTGAAGTGACTCCAGCATATCGACAGATCATTTCCATTAATGAAACTGGAGGAACCGCCTGGTTTCAGACGGTGATTTATAACCCAGGATTACAGAACCCAGCTTTATCATCCTCTCAATGACAGCAGGGGAGACTGCAGTCTCATACGTGTGTCCCACATTCACCCAATAGCACCCAACTCATAAACAACTTTTTAAGATTATAAATTACAAGTAAAAAACAGTTGTAGCAACTCAGAAATCTAGGTCTAACATCGAAACATCTGATATCCAAATCATGGCCAGTTTTAAAATCAGACCTAGAATTGTGGGAAAAAACAAAGACATTTGAGTAAAAACAGAATCAAATCAGATCAAATCAAATTTATTTATATAGCCCTTCGTACATCAGCTGATATCTCAAAGTGCTGTACATGAACCCAGCCTAAACCCCAAACAGCAAGCAATGCAGGTGTAGAAGCACGGATGTGTTGACCCTGTGTTGGCCCACCTACTGCTGCTAGCCCTAGCCCCAGTCACCCTACTGCTGCTAGCCCCAGCCCCAGTCACTCTACTGCTGCTAGCCCTAGCCCCAGCCCCAGTCACCCTACTGCTGCTAGCCCCAGTCACCCTACTGCTGCTAGCCCCCAGTCACCCTACTGCTGCTATCCCCAGCCCCAGTCACCCTACTGCTGCTAGCCCTAGCCCCAGTCACCCTACTGCTCCTAGCCCCAGCCCCAGTCACCCTACTGCTGCTAGCCCCAGTCACCCTACTGCTGCTAGCCCTAGCCCCAGTCACCCTACTGCTGCTAGCCCCAGCCCCAGTCACCCTACTGCTGCTAGCCCAAGCCCCAGTCACCCTACTGCTGCCCCAGCCCCAGTCACCCTACTGCTGCTAGCCCCAGTCACCCTACTGCTGCTAGCCCCAGTCACCCTACTGCTGCTAGCCCCAGTCACCCTACTGCTGCTAGCCCTAGCCCCAGGCACCCTACTGCTGCTAGCCCCAGTCACCCTACTGCTGCTATCCCTAGCCCCAGCCCCAGTCACCGTACTGCTGCTAGCCCCAGTCACCCTACTGCTGCTAGCCCCAGTCACCCTACTGCTGCTAGCCCCCGTCACCCTACTGCTGCTAGCTCTAGCCCCAGTCACCCTACTGCTGCTAGCCCCAGCCCCAGTCACCCTACTGCTGCTAGTCCCAGCCCCAGTCACCCTACTGCTGCTGGCCCCAGCCCTAGTCACCCTACTGCTGCTAGCCCCAGTCACCCTACTTCTGCTAGCCCCAGTCACCCTACTGCTGCTAGCCCCAGCCCCAGTCACCCTACTGCTCTGCCACATGGAAGGCACATTTCAACGCCTCCATTTTAGGCTGCTGTCGCCCTCCCTATGAGAGGGGGGAGGAGGGTAGAGAGAGAGAGTCTCCCCCTGAGCGGATGCTAGACAAAGATGGCAGCAGAGACATTTTGTCTACTCTGATTAGTTCCGCTTGTGGTGAGCAGTGTAGAATATTAGCCTGTTACCAGACACATTACACACACACACTCACACACACACAATGTGCAGCACAAACGGAAAGGATGCTACAATCAAATCTCTACCACCTCATCTCCATCCCAACCACTGAGACTGAGACAGAAGGCCATATGGAGCAGAAAGCCAATTGCTTATTTCACACGCTAATTAACACAGATCATACTGCATTATGGGGAAGGTGTATCCCAGCCATCTGACATAGTTTAAAATATCATCCTTGAATTTAAATACCCCAATAGCCAGAGATATTCCAAAATGAAAAGCTTAGAGCTCACCATGGCAGCATCAGACATCATGACTGTCTGTCTGTGTGTCTGTCAGACTGCTCTTATTGGGCTTCTAGACCCTCGGCCATAGCTGTGCATGCTTGCGTGTGTGTGTGTGCAGCTTAGTGTTCTGTCCTCCTGCTGGGATATCTTCTATTGGCTTCAAAAAACTAGTCATCTCTCTGACCTCTGTTAGAGCAAAACAAGAGATGGGATGGAGCACATGGACATCAGACTGACCCATGAAACAGTCATGATCTAGAAGGAGGAGATGAGGGGATGAAGAGGTGGAGGGGATGAAGAGGGGATGAGGAGGAAGAGGGGATGAGGAGGGGATAAGGAGGTGGAGGGAATAAGGAGGAGGAGGGGATGAAGAGGGGATGAGGAGGAGGAGGGGATGAGGAGGAGGAGGAGGATGGGATGAGGCGGAGAAAGAGGTGGAGGGGATGAAGAGGAGAAATAGATTGAGGGGATGAGGAGGAGGGGAGGAGGAAGAGGTTGAGGGGATGAGGAGGAGGAGGGGATGAGGAGGGATGAAGAGGTTGAGGGGATGAGGAGGAGGAGGGGATGAGGAGGAGGAGGTTCTGCTGATATGCAGGATTCTGCCTCCAGGCGTTCACCTGATATAGCTGTGCCCTGAGGCTGTAGAGAGAGACAGTCCAGCCTGATGGCTCCAGCCTGAAACATTTGAAGAGCTCAGGACTGACTTAGTTAGTCCAGCACCTGGAATTGGCTCTGAGAAGGAGAGGAAGAGTAGATGAAAAGAGGAGGGGATGATGATGGAGGCAAAGGGAGCTAGCGGAGCTGATTGGGTTCTAAAATATAAAAAAACAGCAGAACTTATTTAACACAACAAGATGGGGGACGGGGGTTAAGTTCCACTTTTTAATTATAATAATTGTATTATAGCGTCAGGTCTGTGGTTGGGGAGGTGTGTGTGTGTATGTACGGCTGAGAAGGTATGTGTTTCTCTGTATTATTTTTTAGGTGTGTGTGTAGAGCTGTGGAAGTGTGTGTGTAGGGCTGGGGATGTATACAGGTGAAAGCTATGATCCTCTTTTATCCCTCCCTTTGTCTTTGTTTTCTGCTGCTCTGCTGTGTGCTCTTATACTGGAAACACATGGCGTTGAAGGGAGAGAAAAGCTGTGCAATTAATGTGAGATTCATAATGGGCTCCTGCGCTGCAGTAAAGTTGCTCTGGTGGAGTATCACAGGGTAACACAGGGTCAGTGGGCCCATGATTACAGTGTCCACCTTTAGACAGGAGAGGAGACGTCTCCTACACATGAAGATTAATCACTCTGCCTCTGTTGCTTTGTTGCCTTCCACTCCGTATAGGGAGGAGGAAGGTGCGTCCTCATGTTTGTTCTTATATATATATATATATACTACCGTTCAAAAGTTTGGGGTCACTTAGAAATGTCCTTTAAAGAAAAGAAAATATTTTGTCCTTTAAAATAATGCCTCACAAGTCCTCAACTGGCAGCTTCAGTAAATTATACCCGCAAAACACCAGTCTCAACGTCAACAGTGAAGAGGCTACTCCGGGATGCTGGCCTTCTAGGCAGAGTTGCAAAGAAAAAGCCATATCTTAGACTGGCCAATAAAAATAAAAGATTAAAATGGGCAAAAGAACACAGACACTGGACAAAGGAACTCTGCCTAGAAGACCAGCATCCCGGAGTAGCCTCTTCACTGTTGACGTTGAGACTGGTGTTTGGCAGGTACTATTTCATGAAGCTGACAGTTGAGGACTTGTGAGGCATCTGTTTCTCAAACTAGACACTCTAATGTACTTGTCCTCTTGCTCAGTTGTGCACCGGGGCCTCCCACTCCTCTTTCTATTCTGGTTCGAGCGAGTTTGCACTGTTCTGTGAAGGGAGTAGTACACAGCGTTGTATACTCACATGTAATAGCCTTCAAACTATGAAATAACAGATATGGAATCATGTAGCAACCAAAAAAGTGTTAAACAAATCAAAATATATTTTATATTTGAGATTCTTCAAAGTAGCCACCCTTTGCCTTGAAGACAGCTTTGCACACTCTTGGCATTGTCTCAACCAGCTTCACCTGGAATGCTTTTTCAACAGTATTGAAGGAGTTCCCACATATGCTGGGCACTTGTTGGCTGAATCTCAAAATATGTTAAATATGTTTTGATTTGTTTAGCACTTGTTTGGTTACTTCATGATTCCATATGTGTTATTTCATAGTTTTGATGTCCTCGCTATTATTCTACAATGTAGAAAATAGTCCAAATAAAGAAAACGTTTGAGCACACCTACTCATTCAAGGGTTTTTCTTTGTTTTTACTATTTGAATGAGAGGCTGGGAGGCTGGGGGTTGAGAGGCTTGGAGGATGGGGATATAGAGGATGAGGGGTTGAGAGGCTGACTATAGGGATTGAGAGGCTGGGAGGTTGAGGGTTGGGGCTGGGAAGCTGAATGAGAGGCTGAGTGGCTGAGGGTTGAGTGTCTTGTCTTGACGCCTGCTTCAGCTTTCCACGGCTCCCCTGGATCACGTCTGGCTGCCTCTCTCATCTGGGATACATTCTGCTGGCAAAAGCTACCTTTCCCACTCGTATTCTCCCTAATTTACACATTTAAGATATTTTTGTTTGATATTTGCAATTCTCTTTTTTTTGACTGAGCCTCCCTCTCACTCTGCTATCTCTCGCTCTCACACACACACACACACACACACACACTGGCTCACTTTTTCACGGTGGTGTTCGCTTTTTCCCTGTTTTTGCCTCCAGGCTGTGAGCTAATTTCAGGTTTAATAATTGCTCTGTGTTGTACACCTGTCTGCTATTAATGCTCCCTGTGCTGCCATTCCCTTCTTAATGAGATGTTATTGTAATTATTGTCATTATCTTGTGTTCCATTATGACGGTGATTGATGTTGTTGTAATGGAGTAGTTCTCTATAATTATAGGAGAGCTGTTGAGACGCTCCTCACTCACTGATTGGTCATTTAGAACACAGGCTGTGTCTGAACTTCTACCCTTGGCCCATTCCTATTATGCACTTTTGCCAAAGCCACATTCCTTGTATTGTGGACTACTTTTGACCAGAGCCCTATTCCCTATTTAGTGAACCTATGGCCTCTGGTCAAAAGTATAGTTCTGTAGTTGTACTGGAGAGAGACTTAAATTGGCCCTTGATCTCTTCTGTGCTTCTGTCCAGTGTAGAATTAGTTTGGGCTGTAAGAGGATAGGAGAGCTGCACTGACCGGTCAGAGGTGAATAGCAGCAACACAGACTGGTCAGTATAGTGAATGGTAGTATATAGACTGGCCAGTATAGTGACTGGTAGTATATAGACTGGTCAGTATAGTGAATGGTAGTATACAGACTGGTCAGTATAGTGAATGGTAGTATACAGACTGGTCAGTATAGTGAATGGTAGTATACAGACTGGTCAGTATAGTGAATGGTAGTATACAGACTGGTCAGTATAGTGAATGGTAGTATACAGACTGGTCAGTATAGTGAATGGTAGTGTACAGACTGGTCAGTATAGTGAATGGTAGTATACAGACTGGTCAGTATAGTGAATGGTAGTATACAGACTGGTCAGTATAGTGAATGGTAGTATACAGACTGGTCAGTATAGTGAATGATAGTATACAGACTGGTCAGTATAGTGAATGGTAGTGTACAGACTGGTCAGTATAGTGAATGGTAGTATACAGACTGGTCAGTATAGTGAATGGTAGTATACAGACTGGTCAGTATAGTGAATGGTAGTATACAGACTGGTCAGTATAGTGAATGGTAGTATACAGACTGGTCAGTATAGTGAATGGTAGTATACAGACTGGTCAGTATAGTGAATGGTAGTATACAGACTGGTCAGTATAGTGAATGGTAGTATACAGACTGGTCAGTATAGTGAATGGTAGTATACAGACTGGTCAGTATAGTGAATGGTAGTATACAGACTGGTCAGTATAGTGAATGGTAGTATACAGACTGGTCAGTATAGTGAATGGTAGCCTACTTCTAGCCATTTTAAGACCATTACAACAGTGAAAAGATACACAATGGTCTGTTCTGGGCTTTGTCTCTGTCAGTCAGTGACCATGCAGCTCCCTGCCTGGGAAACTCACGTCTCTCTGCCTCTGAAGGAGAACCGTTCGTTTTGCCTATTCCGTTTTCAGGAATATCTGGTTGTGTTTTTTGAATAACTTTCTTTGGGATCCTTATTGTTACGGCGAGCGGCAAAATACTTGGTGAAATGCTGAAAGACTGAAATCAGAGTTGAATGAAGGATGTTGAATTTCTCCTTCAAGCAATTCGCAATCCAATTAAGATTTTAATAAGGGTCATGGTGAGGTCCTTCACGCTGCAGGGGTGGGGGAATGAGGGGGCGGGGGTGGTACTGCGACTGGGGTTTTAGCATGGGGTGAGGGGTGTAGGATGGGGCTGGAGCTGGGGAGATGTTGGAGTGGGATAGGGCTGGAGTATACCATAGGGGCTGGAGTGAAGGATATTGGGCTGCGGCTGGGGTATTTTGGGATAGACTAGAGGCTATGGGAAAATTCATAAATGACTAAATGGTAATTTATGCATCTGTGCATATATAGCAGAAGAGAGAAGAGAGGAACGTACAGGGGTTAGGCCTAGTGTCTGTAGGGACATAACGTTGGTGGTGGTAGCAGGTCTTTCAGAGGAGCAGAGAGGGGAACAGAAAAGGGCCTGGATATGGTGTTGGTGGCGAGCCTTTGAGGGCCTTTGAGGGCCACCTTCCATGCTGGGGGCTTTGAGTGTCTGACAGGCGTTTAACTCCACACGACCTGCTTCTCAAGTGGCTTCGTTTGGGCCCTCAGCAATCCTGTTAGCAGCTACAATTACAATTCATGGCTCCCAGAGAGACTTTGAACAGCCAGAGAGAGCAGAGAGGCACCGAGACTGGAGACCCTTCAGTTTAGTGGAAACACTCTCAAGAGGGTGCACACACACACACACACACACACACACACACACACACACACACACACACACACACACACACACACACACTATACAACAGATCTTTAGAACAAGTCCAAGTTTAAATAATATAATTATAATATAATGACAAGATTTTTATTTATTTACTGGCCATAATTACTCCACCTTTCTCGTAAACAATAAAATAAATGAATGCATTTGTTTATGCACCTGCTTGCTATGAGTTGTATAATTGTGTGTCTTCATGTAGTTAAAGGTGCTTGTCATTTGTTTAAAGTTCAGGTGTAGATATGTGTTTTATGTCCTCCTTCATCAAGCCTGTCATCAGGTTTCATCAAGCGTGCAAACAATAACTTTTTGTTCTGTGAGGGGATTGAATGCCAGAGCACATTCAAACACTTTCAAAAGCAGGAAGAAGAAAGGCTTGGCATGATGCTTAATAGGTGCTTTAGTAATTTTGGAGTTTTCGTAGTTAATCCGTTCTGAAAAGCCTGGGAGAAGAAAGGCTCCAAATGGCCCTCAGTATTAATTTGATGTGACTCCTGTACAATACTGGCTGGGGCTCCCTCTCTCCTCTCACTCCAGCAGGCACCTTCTTTCATCAGCACAGCCTTGGAAGTTCAGCCTAAATGTTTCATGAAACCTCAGCTGTAAGCCTCTTTGGTATTCTGTCTTCATAATGCTACTTTAAGACTATTATTACTGTACGTTACAGACAGAGGAACACATAGTGAAACTGCTTCTCTTTTTTTCTGACAATTAGGAGAGCTGTTGTATTAAACCACACATTATATTATATTACACATCCTTGTTTTATGTTATATTATAATACATAATAACACATCCTATATAAACCTATTACACTGAATTATACAAATTAATATATATCATTATACAAATTATACAAATGAATAGTGAATAATTAATTTAACTAAAAGATACATGTCAAATATATGACATTTAGTGTCAAATTTCAACTATCCAACAAAGGATAGACCAGAGGTGCGTTCAACAAGGGAAATAGTTCACAAACGTTGGCTAACGTTGGCTAACATATTCCATTTGTTTTGTGTTAGCCGCAACTGTTAACATTAGCTATCAGTATGAGAAGATAGTGTCCGGCGAACGTAAGTGTCTGTTTCGGATCTAAACTGCCAGTAAAGATAGCTACCAGATTTAGTAGGAATAGCTAAGTCGTTTTTAGTTTGAATATTGTCGCTAAAAAGCCACAGTAATCCTGACAAAAAGTAGCTGTTTGATGTTTCGCCATAACATTTTGAAATGTTCATTCAAATCGTTCAACTGAAATTGTTACTCTGGCAACATGTTCGCTCCAAACAGAAGCCTTGTTGAACTCGCCTCAGCATTGTTTCCCCATTCAACACCAAGACTTGACTTTTAAGAATAGAACATAGAAACTGTTAAAACATAAAACACAAGAAAAATGTGTTTGATGTTTGTCTTCCCAGATATACTATTACTGTTATTGTAATATACTATCCAGTCCCACATCAACTTCCTTAATAAATCCCAGTCTAGCTCGCTGTGACCTGAGTCCCCCTCAGTGGAACTAAAACAGACAAAGGACTAGGAACAGGACAGATGAAGACCTTCACCAAATCACCTCTGAATCACCACTGTCACTAGAATATTTACATTTAACAAATCATCATTAATCAGTATCTGGTATATCAATATTTTGGTAAGAAAGATGCAAGATTACAATGAAACGTTTTAATGTTGTTGTCATACAGGGACACAACATGTCCTTCTTCAATGAATCATTCTGCAGACTCTCACTCTCTCTCCCCATGAGGGTTCCATGGGGTTTCTGAAAGTCCTTATTGCTGTGTCTTCTCTTTCCAGCAGAGAGAGAGAGAGCAAGGAAGAGGAGAGAGAGCGAGAGAGAGAGGAAGAGCAAGAGCAGGGGGAGAGTTCATAACTGTATATAGAAGTGAGGTGTCAGGAGCTGGGACTGTCGTTTCAGCATCTCTGCAATGTAAATCCAGTGTTGGAGAAATGTTCTCTACTGATCAGAAATCACACTGAGGATTGTCCGTTTCTTTTCTTTTACTATGTTTCCTTAAAAGTAAGATCTGTTCATATATTTTCCTTCATGTGTGTCTAGAGGTCATTGACCCTGGTGAAAACAGCTTGCATTAATATGCTTTAATCCAGTGTAATTAGTCAAATTACAGCACGCCACGCGGCTTGTCAGGCCTGTCCATTTTGGCATGCAGGCAACATGGCCTGCTGGAGTCCCTCTGGACAGCACACAGCACAGGACAAACCCACACGCCAGGCTACCCTCCATCTCTCCTTCCTCACAAAGCCATGGCACAAAGACAAAGAGAGGGGGAGGCTCTCTCTCGCTCCACCCATTCACACCTCTAGTCGTACTCTGTAGCCTAAGGCTGTCCGTCTGCCTGTCTGTCTGTCTCCCAGTAGTATCAGAATTATATAGGGATGTCTGTTATGGAGGATTGTGGGCCTGGGATTCAAGAAGTCAGAGTAATTATATCAGCTGTGTCCTCTCCTCCTACGTAGCTGTGTGTGTGTGTGTTTCTGAGTGAGAGTAAGACGTATGCTGGTGAGCGCTAGCTACTGAGCAGGCTACACGCCAGGATTCAAGACGTTTCCACATGGCGTGGGATTAGCTCTGGTAAAAAGATTTAAACTATATAATTACAAGAGGATCAAGTCCAAATGATCTAGTGCAGTCAACAAGCCAGATTAACGTCCTGTTCTGAGCGCTGCTCCCAGCCTGGAGGGTTAGCCTCTCATTAGCATACGTTTACACACTCAGCTCTGCCGTCCTGAGTAGCCTGTAGATAACAACCTGCTCTACCTTTAACGCAGCTCTCAGCCTTCCTCAGCCCTCCGCCCACAGGCCTCCACAGCTTGTTGTGCTGTTGACACTGAGACATCAGTCAGGCTAATTCCGCTTTACGCCTGAAAAAATGATGCTCCAGATTCCGACTGCATACAGGACGTGTCACTCCCCATAATCCTCAAAGAACGTCCGGCGGAAAGGGAGGCTACGTGTTTTTCAAATGATATACCGTGAACGACACAGAGACTTATACGAGTGGAGACAAATCTGTAACATATTATTAAGGGATTCCCAGTGAATAGCAGGGATAAAGGGGTAATGGATGAGCCTGTCGTTATTACCTCTGTGTAGAGGAGAGCGCTGGAGCAAAGGTAGAAAGACAAGATTAATTGAGGACGAGTGAGGCGTTCATTACTCATCAGGCCTTCTCCTCTAACCACTTGCTCTTTCTCTCCTCTTCCTCTGTCTCTCCTCCTCTTCGTCCCTGTCTCTTGTCCTCTCTTCCTCTCCAGCTTGGTCTTTTTCCTCTCCATCCATGTATTTTTCCCTCTTCCTCTCTAGCTCAGTCTCTTTTCCTCTCCATCTCCATCTTCCTTTTTCTCTTTCCTCCTCCTCATCCCTGTGTCTTTCTCTCTCTGCCTCTCCATGTCTCTGTGAGCCTCCACCCTCCCACATAAAACAGTGAGACGTGGGATGGATTTAAGCCCCAGTTTGGTGGCAGCCTTCAGCTTGGTGCACTGAGTGAGCAGCACCCAGAGGAGAGGAGCAGACCAAGGGGATTTCAGTCATCTAATGGCTGATAAGTCCCTGAATAAGTCCCATTAGGGAAGTCCTGCTGAAAGCGTCCAATACCAAATGACTGCGGCCACTCTAGTCTAGCTCCTTAGTGTAGGCCATCTGAAGCTGGGGTATGTAACTGTATGCTGTGTATGTAGATGTTGTGTATCTAAGACTTTCAAAGTGTTACCTGCAGTAACTATCATATTAATATTCATTTGATTAATGTTGTTAAGGTTTATAAGGGATTATTTATTGGAAATGTATTTTAAAGTGTAAAATCTCACAGATTAAGACTAGATTTTTTTTATTGGTCTTTTCTTGCTATGTAACTACTGTACTGGTGGTGCAGACTATGGTGGAGGTATCAGAGAAACGCCCTACCAACTAAACCCCCCTCTCTCTTCTGTCAGAATGTTTTAGACACACAGCCCCCCCTCCCCGCTTCTCAACCCCGTCTGGTAACGTGCGTGAAATACGGCGACGCGACATAAACATTATTGACAAACTTGGCTGGACATTTGGGGCAGTGATCTGGCAGCCAGCAGCAGCGGCCTGATGTGATGTATATTCATCCTTTTATCCCAGTGGTCCCAGAGCACCAGCTCCCTGCTACTACTACCAGCCCCGCTCGCTACCACCAGCCAGCACCGTGTCATCTCTCCACACTCCAACCACCACACAAATGGATACTGACACTGATTATGCAAATCTGTATCTTATTTTCCCCAATACCTGCTTTAGGAGCCTGCTACTTTATTGAAGTTGAGATATGGGAATGGGAGAGGGAACCGAGCGCTTCGCCTCCTAACTATAATCTCAGAGAGTTTGAACGTTTCCCTATTTCCTTCCACCCTCATAACAGTCATAACAGTTGTCATGGCGAGGGAAGATCAGATGGAAGGCATGCTTTGATATTTAGGAAGACTTCAGCATCAACCTGAAAGGGACCTAGTGGGGATTATAGTTGCAGTAAAAGGTTGGTTTGTGACAGGCATCGGTCATAGAGCTCAGATATATGTCTCCTCTCATTTACTTAATGGAACATAGCAATACTTTTTTTATGGAATAGTACTCAAGAGAACATTTCAGAACACTTTTCCCCCCAGTATGAAACACTGTTGTTTTTTAACTATAAAACCTATATAACCAGTGATTTCATTTTTTTGTTGTTGTAATTTTACCCCATTTTCGTGGTATCCAATTGTTGTAGTAGCTACTATCTTGTCTCATCGCTACAACTCCCGTACGGGCTCGGGAGAGACGAAGGTTAAAAGTCATGCGTCCTCCAATACACAACCCAAACAAGCCGCACTGCTTCTTAACACATTGCGCATCCAACCCGGAAGCCAGCCGCACCAATGTGTCGGAGGAAACACCGTGCACCTGGCAACCTTGGTTAGCGCACACTGCGCCCAGCCCGCCACCGGAGTTGCTGGTGCGCGATGAGACAAGGATTTCCCTACTGACCAAGCCCTCCCTAACCCGGACGACACTAGGCCAATTGTGCGTTGCCCCACGGACCTCCCGGACGTGGCCGGTTATGACAGAGCCTGGGCGCGAACCCAGGGACTCTGATGGCACAGCTGGCGCTGCAGTACAGTGCCCTTAACCACTGCGCCACCCGGGAGGCCGATTGGCTTTATTTTTAGGTTCCTTGTCAGTTTGTTTGGTCCTGATGGCCTGTTGAATGGCCTCTTGTTGTTTCCCACCCCATGCTGTCTACACACACACACACACACACACCACTA
>NC_034188.2:60216615-60219115 GCF_002021735.2 Oncorhynchus kisutch | reverse complement strand
GCGTGAAGAAACCAGCTGGCTATACCGACTCCAATAGCGTGTCTTGAGTGAGCCATGTTTCCGTGAAGCAAAGAACGTTACAGTCTCTGATGTCTCTCTGGAATGCTACTCTTGCTCGGATTTCATCAACCTTGTTGTCAAGAGACTGGACTTTGGCGAGTAGTATGCTAGGGAGCGGTGCGCGATGTGCCCGTCTCTGGAGCCTGACCAGAAGACCGCTTCGTTTGCCCCTTTTACGGAGACGTTGTTTTGGTTTGTCGGCTGGGATCTGATCCATTGTCCTGGGTGGTGGGCAAAACACAGGATCCGCTTCGGGAAAGTCATATTCCTGGTCGTAATGATGGTGAATTGACGTAGCTCTTATATTCAGTAGTTCTTCTCGACTGTATGTAATGAAACCTAAGATTACCTGGGGTACCAATGTAAGAAATAACACGTAAAAAAAAAAAAATACTGCATAGTTTCCTAGGAACGCGAAGCGAGGCGGCCATCTCTGTTTGGGCCGGACTGTACTAAGACCACATTACCCCCCACATGACCTACGCATTACAGTGTCTCCACTACCTTCACATTATGTCATCCACAATCCTCACATTACGTCCCAGACCCACACCATACTAGTGTTCCAGCACACTGGTGCCTTGCACACAGAGCCATTGACTGTAGAGTTTGTGTGTGGAGGGGGTCACACCAAATCTACAAGTCAAACTCACAAACTCATGAAGGAAACCGTTTCCGTTAGCAACATGTTCCGCCAATTGACATTATCCTGAGGAAAGATACCCTTCTGTTCACTTCACACACACTGTTTATAACAGTGCCATTACACTGGTAAAACATGCAGTACCTAAATACCAGAAAGATAGATAACCAGAAGCAACATTACTTCCATGTCCTTTACCTCTTTGAGTTTGTAGTCATCAGTGAGGCAGAGGGCAGAAGCTGGACAGATGACATCATCCATTCCAGCACAGTCTGTGTTATCCAGCACTTCCTTCATCTTTCCCTCCCTCCCTCTGCCTCTCTCTCTGCCCCTCTACCACACACCCAGTTAGTGGGTCAGTATGAGCCGGTTCACATGAAACCTAGCCTCACTCAGAACCAAAGCTAACCCTGCCACACAGAGAGAATAGTTATCACAGTTATCCCTCTACCCATGCCTCTCTCTCTCTCTCTCTCTCTCTCTCCCTATCTCTCTCTCTCTCTCTCTCTCTCTATCTACCTCTTCTCATGGCTTCCAGAGTACAATGGACAGCAGTAAAACCCCTTTAGACCCTCCCTTCAATCCTCTGGGCGGTCAGAGAGAGAGAGGCAGGGAGAGAGAGGCAGGGAGAGAGAGGGAGGGAGAGAGAGAGAGGGAGGGAGAGAGAGGGAGGGAGAGAGAGAGGGCACACACTGGTGTTTTTCCCGCTCTCACACCCTAATGTGTGGACAGCTGCTGCTCCTGGGACAGTTTTGAAAGCGTCACCTCAGTGTTGGTGTGTGTGAGTGACTGAGTGTGTGTGTGTGTGTGTGTGTGTGTGTGTGTGTGTGTGTGTGTGTGTGTGTGTGTGTGTGTGTGTGTGTGTGTGTGTGTGTGTGTGTGTGTGTGTGTGTGTGTGTGTGTGTGTGTGTGTGTGAGGGAATGAGTGTGTGTGAGTGTGTGTGTGAGGGAATGAGTGTGTGTGAGTGAGCGCGTGTGTGTAGTGAGGCCTACATATTTGAGTTGGCATGTCAGTGTATGTTTTTGGGTCTGTGTGTATGACTGGCAAGGAGACTGAGGCCAGAGGGAGTTGTGTTCCCTCACAGTCAAGGTAAAAACAGAGCAGAACCTGATCCAAAACCCCTCAAATAAAGCCAGTAGAAGAAATACAACTACACAGAAACACAAGACAAGACACACAAACCCCAAGTGTACAGGATCTGTGCACACTCTGTTTGTGTGTGTGTTTGTGTGTGTTTGTGTGTGTGTGTGTGTGTGTGTGTGTGTGTGTGTGTGTGTGTGTGTGTGTGTGTGTGTGTGTGTGTGTGTGTGTGTGTGTGTGTATCAGGGTTGGGGTCAATTCAGGAAGTACACAGAACTTTCTTTAATGGAAATGTGGAATTCGAATTTGGTTTACTTTCTGAATTGACTGGATTTGAAATAGAATTGACCCCAACCCTGGTGTGTGTTTGTGTGCGTGTGTGTGTGTGTGTGTGTGTGTGTGTGTGTGTGCTGCCCACATTTCCTCTCACAAACCTCACACACAAAGGAAGGAACTTCCCCTAAATGATTCCCCACTCTCATACGTATCTCTCTCTCCCAGGTGCTGCCTGACCTCCTTTATCCATTAAGTCACAGTGAAGGGAGGGATAGAGGGATGGAAGGAGGGATAACAGTTATATAAAAAGCTAATTAATGTGGCACTCCAGACCGTGGAGAGATTAGTCAGGTTAAAAACCCATATAGAACACGAGCTGAAAATGTTACATTTTCAATCTCATCTCTCCACCGTGTGTAATGATCTCATCTTACTGAGAC